>NC_065590.1:49141274-49444304 GCF_024542745.1 Macaca thibetana thibetana
ATGAGAGGTTTGGAAACTTTAATTACAGTCTTGATTATACTACTAGTGTATCTTTAAACAAATAATTTAACATTTAACATATCTGAGGTTCTGTGTCTTATATTTTTGCATAATTCCCCCCTCTTAAATAACAAGCGTGTATTGAGAGTTAACTCAGATTCAGAAACTTTTCTAAGTAATCTAAGTGTATTAATCCACTTGATACTCATAACTTCATTAGAAAAGTACTATTATCCCTATTTTACAAATAAACAAACTGAAACAAAGACAGATTAAATAACATTCCTGAGGTGGCAAAGCTAAGAAGAGGTAGGCCAGGAGTCTGAAGGTGGGGTTAGAGGATTTCTAAAATAATTTATAATTCTAAATTCATTGAGTTTCCTATGGTAGTGCTAAGGGCTCATTTGATCATTTATTGAACATTTACTTTGTGCCAGACATTGTGCTAGGTGTAGATTATGTCAAAATGAAAGATGACTCCCAGTCTATTGGGAAGATAGCCGTGTGATCATGTAGCTATGGAAACACAGAAGGGAAAGCATGAACTGGCCAGGAAATGTCAGAAGGAACAATATTAATAGAAGTGCCAAAGTGGAAGTAGAGAATGACAGGTAAACAGGGCAAGCAAAGGTATTAAACCAGAGAGGACAGCATTAGCCAGGGAGCAAATGTAAAAGAGAATGGTGTGTTTGAGAAAATGAAAGCGGCTCAGCATGGTTAGAGTCCATGTTGTGTATGGGAGGAATAACGAGAGGCTGGAAATGGGACAGGGGCCAGATCCTGAATAGCCTTATTTGTTGAGTGATTTTAGCTTGTAGTGGATAACGAGTTACTGAGAAACTTTAAGGGTTGGAATTATATGATTAGATGTGTATTTTAGAAGTTCTATTCTGGCTCTGGTATGGAGATTGGAGAGGAGAGATGTGAGGCTGAGGACTGGGAGTTTCATTTTAAGAGTATTGAACTTGTCTGTTCACTCATTCTTTTGTGAAATTCTGTTAATCACTCATTGATTTAACCTGTATTTTTTTATGTGCCTACTATGTGCCAGACATTGTTCTAGATGCTTGAACTCTATTAGTGAAGAACACAGGCAAAAATCCTTGCCCTTGAGGAGCATAAACCCTGGCATAGTTCATGTGTAATTACAAGGAAGGACAGTGTGGTTAGAGAGCGGGAGAGGGATCTGTGAGATATTTAGGAGACAGAACTGACAGGACCAGTCATTAGGTCTGAATCATGGATTTTTAAAATAAGGTCTGAAAAACCATAGAGAATTAATTCTTGTGAAGGAAAATTATCCCAACAATGAAAGTAGGAATTTGCTATTCAGGAAAGCTGGGGGAGGGCAGTCAAACTGACTTTATGGGCACTGGGAGTAGGGTGGGGGGGAGTAAGTAGCCACTGGGAACATTCTTTGGTCCATCAAGATGACTCAGGAGACTAGCAGCCAATTGCCCACCACTAACCTTTTGATCTTTGATCTCAGAAGTTTCCAGAGCGAAACGTCCTCTTGAAAGTTTTGATTTTACGTTTGGAGGGGGAATGAATACAACATCACTGGCAGCTACGTTTCTAGAAGGGACTTCCTAAAAACAAAATAATTAAACATAGAGGTTTTATATGATGAATTTAGATTCTCATGCCCTACAAAAAGCTCAAGCCCTGTGATTATCTTAGCCCAATCAGGGTGAGTCAGACCCAACTATCGCCAACTTTAGAGGATAATACATTAACTTCGTAAATGAAGAGAAACAGCAAGTTTACATAGAAGTTTAAATCACACAGAACACTGCAACAAGTCTCCACAGATAACAACAGTACTTTGCCACCTGTGCTCTCCTTGACCTGCTAAGGTATTGCAGAAATCATAACCAACAAAGAGAGGCTGGATAAGTGGATGGTTAGAATGTCAGATTTTCAGGGCTTTTTCTATCCTTAGTGTTGACTTATTTAAGTCAGGCTTTGGGTCAGATTCTTGACTCTTGTATGCCTGTTTGTCCACTAGGAGAAAGGCGAGAAGAGCAGTACTTGGCACCCAGAGAAGGTTCATGAAGTGCAGTAAGGGCCTGAATTGAAAGACTGTAACATCATACAGAAGTGGATAACATTCTATTTTTACTGACAGCATGAATAAGAAGCATAGTTGGTCTGACTGAGAACATCTCTGAATAAGAGTCTTTTCAGAAATGTGGAATGATTGGCAAAGGCCTGGAAGGCAGGGATGTCATATGCCTTGGCCCTGGAAATTGTCATTTGGTATTGAGGGGGTAGCATTGGAGTTGGCCTCAGATGCTCATGGACTCAGAGGTGTGGAGGAGGGAGAGAAAGTAGAGCCCTCCTTCTCCTCTGCTGGGGCCCTATTACATGCTGCTGAAATAACTCTGACACCTTGGGGCTGTTAATGCAAATTTAGAGAATAAATCGATCTTGGGGAGATGAGTGATAAAATGCAAACAACAGGGAAAGATAGGGTCTTTGTTTACTTTCTCTTTTCCTGGTGTATGGCTAAACAGGTTAAACACCTGTGAGAAGAGGGTGCTTCAGGGACACTCTCATTCTCAAATTGTTCATGGGTGTCTTGGAGATTGCACTCCTCTCCTTGTGCAGTGATTAGTTGCCTCTTCATCATTGGCGAGGCTGGCAGCGAGGAGCAGGGTCTTCACCTGCAGGTGTTGCCATGGCAAAGGACACTTGGAATAGATTCAGGCAACATTAAAATGCAAAAGTGAAAATAAGAATAGAGAGAAAATAGAAGCTTGATTCAGGGAGACGTTTGAGTGGATCAGATCGCCTCTCTCACAATAGCCATTGCCAAACTTGAGATCAACCCCACCTTTTCCCTCTTGATTCCTAAGGTTCTCTGAGACCTGGCCATGAGGTGCAAAAGCCGACTTTTTATTTTCATTTTTTAAAACACAGTAAGGTTTACATTATTTTGTTCCTAGGAAATATGGTTTGGTTTCTTAATCCAAACAGGATTAATAAATTATGAAATGAGAATTGGTTTTTGGATGCTATAAAACAATTCCTTTTTTAAAAAAAATTCAAAAGTTGGTTAGCAAAGTAGCTTGTTTTATTGGCTCTGGATTTTTCTCTCATTACCACCTTCTTTAACATACACGTGGGTTATCAAGGAAGCCAAGCCACATTTTTCCTGTGTCATCCCGAGACTTTGCCTTAACTTTCACTTGGTTTTCACGTTGAATTAAGTGTTCTCTTTCTTACCACTTCTGTGTATTTGCCTATTATTCAGAAAAGTTGGGTTTATTTACTAAGCTTCCCAGAACTTTAAGATATTTATGGTCAGAATTCCTGTAGGTCATTATTCTCTAAGTCAGAAAATTATCTATCTCTCTAAATATTTTAAGAATTCCCAGTTAAAGCCAGTGGCAGATTCCTTTTTTACACTCTGACTTGTTGATTCGCTTTGTTATCTAGGCAGTGATGGTTAATAATAACATAGTAGTAGTAAATATTTACTGAATGCATAACCAGTTACATTAGAATTCTTGGGGATGGGCCTAGGTATAGGTACAATCTCAGTGCTCCATAGGGTTAAGGAACTGTGTGGTGGAGGTTCATGGGATGTTTGGGAAGGTAATGCCTGTTCCATGGTGGATACTTGAGCCACACTGGTTTCCTGAATCGCTTATGAGTTATTGTAAAAAAAAAAAAAAAAAAAAGTACCTTGCCTTTGGATGCCCCTTCTCTTTACAAGGGCAGGGTAAAATATGGGGCTCAGTGAGGCTGTGGGAATAGGGAATGGTGTGGGAGAAGCTTGGGCCTGGGAGCAACATCTGTGGGACTCTTCCTTCTATGCCCTTCTGAATCTATTGAGAATGATCAGCTAACTCTTTGGTGCTATTGCTATTAGAAACTAGGAATTAAAATAGAATATTTCTTAAAATGGAAGGGCTTGCAGTTAATTCAGGTCTGTACAGTGAGGCCTCATTGCTGGTAAGATGGGCAGGGAGGAACCATCTTCTGGATACTGGAGTTACCTGCATGCTCTGTGAATTTTCATTTCATATAATTTCTGTGTTTCCTGTAAAAATGAAGAGAAAGTTTCTTTACAGTGAACCTTCTCTTATGTGATCTAGGGTACAATTAACCCTGCTCAGCTTTCATCTTAAAAGTCGATTCAGGTAAACAAATGACATTTCTTAAGAAAGGTCAGTGGGGAGGTTGTACTGTAACATCGGTTCTAAGCTGGAACCTGGGAAGTCCTCACAGGTCCCACAACAAGACAATTTCATTTAAATGGAGTAGGAGAAAAAGGGCAGAAAGAAGAATGAAGAGGGCCTAGTACTGAACTGTAGTTCTCCTACATCCAGAGGTTAATAAAGTTCCTAAATTTGCTATGTACAAAGAAAGTTGCCTCCAGAATGACTACTAATGCTAGCATTCTCTGACAGTTTGAAGGTCAATATGGTAAAATATTTTTCTGAGTCTGCTGTCTACTTGGAAAAAAGTATGCACAAAGATTGCACCAGATTTTCTGAATATTCTGGTCAAATTCTGATCTGGTTATACAGTTTAACCAATTGTCAATATGCCAATACCCTATGCGTGAAGCTGAGGCACCAGAATGATTTGCTATCTACTCGACATCTCCCTTATTCCACACTATAAGTAGGTCCCAGAAATTCTTCGATGGGACAAAAAGAATTAATGCCAAAGTTGAATGAGTTACAGCCGCTACCACCTAATTAAAATGATTTTGTGCCAGTTGCTTTTGTTGGGCAAGATCCACACATAATATAATTTTAATCCTGTTTATATGCACTCTTGGGATAGATTTGAGATCAGCATTGCCATTTAAATGAGGTTAATCAAGCATACTGTATGCAGCTTTTGTTTCTCCACTGTATGTGAAAGGTGACCACTGTTGACAGGTTACCCAACTGGCCGCTTACTCTATTAACAAGAAGGAGGTGGTTTTCAGTGTCTGGTCATTAACCCAGCCTCAGCCCCAGTGACTCTTTTTGCCTAGTCCTTGGAATAGTGCAGCTGTTGTCAGTCGCAGAGGAGAACTCTAGTTATGAACCGCTTTGCTTTGGCTGCAGCGACATGCCTCTACACAAGGGGAGGGGGAGGGAGAAAAAAAGAAAAAAAAAATACAACTCCCCTAAAAAGCAAACACCGTTTTTTTGTATGCCTGGCTCTGTTTATGTATATAAAACGGACATTATGGTGGAGTGAAAAAGACCCTCGTAAAAATCCTTCTTGAAAACTATTGTTGCTGACAGCCGTGACCTCTGTGAGTCTGCATGTTTACCCATAATTCATAATTAACAAAGACATTAGAACTGCCACAGGAGAATTCTGGGCTTTATTTCTTTCTAACTGGGCAGTACTAATGCTGGAAGTGCTCCCAAATCAGTGATTTAACATTTCAGGAAATCTTGGAGAGGCAGCAGAAGCCTCCTTATATAGCTCATACGCTGGGACTTTGGTGATACAGATACGGCCGAGATAATTATTCAGCTCTCGTTATTGCTGTAGTTCTGCACCTGATCCCCGAGCCATTAGAGCACTCTGCAGGTTATTACAACTATCAAACATCAAGGTCTCTTTTCTAGTCTCTTGACTATGTGGTTATCATTTTACTTCTTTTAAATCCCCCATCTGCATAGAAAGCCTCTGTGTTTTTTACAGAGATCTGCTCAAGCCTTTCCCCTACCCTTTCTTTATTGCTCCCCAAATGGAGCCCTTTTCTTACTAGCACATTAGCATAAAAATATAAACCTCATGCTTCTCCACTTGTATTGTTTTTATACCCTCTCTCTTGTTTGATTTCCTCTTTGAGGCTGTGCACACCTACACTTTAATTTGGGCAGCCAATGAGTCAGTGGAAGAGAATTCTCTTGAGCTCAAGGAAACCATGATAATATAATTTCTGATGATGGGTGTTGTCAGTGGCCATGTTTAACCTTTTCCTTAGTTGAAGGCCCTCTTGACTTTATTGTATGTTTCTACCTATTGTGGCTGTATCATAGATTATGCCCCAAACCACCAAATTGCAAGAGAATATAATGACAACTTGCCAAAATAAAAAAAAAAGTCGGGGGGAGGCGGAGGGATTTTGTATTGTGGATGTACTTAATGATTCATTAGTTTTTTTATCTCTTTCCCAGAAAGTGTACCATTTCTTGAAATTTAATAGGAAACTGTCTTTTTGATGACATATATTTTCAGTTTTGGTCACAATCTAGTCCTGTAATAAGTTTGCTTCCATTACTTTTCTAGACAAGCTATAAGATGATCAAAACCAGACAGCTCTGAATATTCTGAGCACTGTGTCAGCTATCTAGGGACAGGCAGTCACTTATGATACATAAAGATAATAATACAAATTAAGAGTCTGAAACAGGTCTCTGTGGATTGCATCTTAAATGAAAGCAAGTGGTTGTTTCTCAATGTTTTACACAGATTTGCTTCTCTCAAAACCTTTATTTAGCATGATCTCCACCAAACACCTGTAATAAAAAAAAAGGCACTCCACCCACTGCAGGCCTATATATAGAAAAAGCTAATCCACAAGGGGTGAGGGGCAGTCACAGACAGTATGGTGGGGCTGAGAAACATATGGCTTCCTCACTTAATATTGCTGCACAGTTGTCCCACACCATATTCCCTTAAATGGGCATTAGCTTTGTAGCCAAATTAGCAGGCTATAAAAAAATGAAAATAAAGGCACTTTTTTCTGCTGCAAAAAACTACCATTAAGCATTACTTGATAGCATCTATCCATTATCTCTGTGTGTATATTGTCAGCATGTGTAGTAAGTGGTGCATGTAAAAAATGAAATATAGAGAGGTTTCAAATGTCGGTAGTGTTTTTATGAGCAGTGAAAGTTAAGTAACTATATGTTTAATCTGTACTTTACTTCATCAGCCTATGCAGAGAAACCATCTGATATTCCTGACTTATAGAAGAGACTGGTTTCTTTTAGGATCTCCTTCTGGCCCCTTCTGTTGAACCAAGGAGGTTTTAAATATTTTTAAAATCATATTCTCCTCTTTTGTTAACTTAATGGTGCATGTGCATTTTCTTCCCTAGGAACTAAGGAGCATAGACTTCAACACAAAATATATATTTATTAATGCAAATTCATGTAGATCAACTACAAAAGTAAATCAGTAGGTAGCATTTGTTGTGAACTGTTTCCCCATTTTCAATGACAGCAATAAGAATGCTTCACCCTAGGAACTTTGTATTACTGCTGAATCATTTGAATACTGTCAGAGGTTCCCTATTTAGGATGCACTTTCATTTTTACTACTATATTAAATTGTAATTCCTCCATATGTGGTGATCCTTAATACCAGAAAGTATGAGTTAAAATCTTTCATTTTATCTAGTCTACCCTTCTTATTTAATGTGAAAACAAACTCAGGGAAGCCAAATAACTTGCTTAAAGTCACACAGCCAGCTAGTTCATAGAAAACTTTGGTTCTGGTCTCTTGACTCTTTTCTCTTTCTACTATACCACATTGCTGCTTCCAATAATTATATAATTATCGATATTCCCAAAGCAAGAGAAGCACTTGTGAATTTTATTTCTAGAAAAAGTGATGGTTTGTTCTTAGCCATTCATTCACTCATTGGTGAGAAAAATGCATACATTTGCAAGATGGCGGGCCAGCAATATGGCAAAGGTCTTTTCTTTGTATGACAACCAACTGACCCCTAAATGAATTGAACCCTGACCCCCTTCCTCATTAGCTCCAAGAAAGCTAACTAGCCCAGAAACAATTGTTACAAGCAAGCTACAACACAAATCTGCCATGTTATTCCTATGGGATTAATTAGAGAGCTAAAACAATGCTTTCTCTTTGAAAGACATACAGAATCATATTGCTATGTTCTTCTGACTTGTGAACCTCTTGAAATTTAATGTAAAATTTTATGTTAAGGACAAATATATATTCCTCTGGAGAGAGGGTTCCAAGGTTGCATAAGATTTTCATGATGTTTGTGAGTGTGTGTGTGTGTGTGTGTGTTTGTGATCCAAAATAGGTTAAAAGAATTGTTCTATTTCATGCTCCAGTGCATTGTGCTGATGTCATCACTGGTATTGGTGTGCTACCAAAAACACAAGAATTGCATTATGCTTCACCATATTGGAGGAATATATTATTTATATATTTTTTCCTTGAAAAAAGGGATGGCAAGTAAATCTATACATGTGGCCCTTATAATTAGCACCAAATCAATAAGGAGTAATTTGGGATATTATGATAATTTAGTTTGAATAGGGATGAATGTCACCCAAATATTGAGTGCTGACTTTTGTACCCAATGAGAAAAATAAGGCTATAGCCTTGAGTGTGGGGACATGATAGTATCCAGGACAAGGAGAGTGAACTATACGAAAAATGAAATATTCAAATATTTGACAGCATCTTTAACTTACTTAGATGTTATACAATAAATAGTCAATAGGACCTTTCTAGTAATCAGGGGGTTAAAGCACTATAAAGAAACTTCCATATGTACTTTGTTATCCAAGAGACAGATAGAGAGATGTCGTTCTACTGATATATTACATAAATCATGGTGCCAGCCAGAAAAACAACAGATGACCAATTTGTACAAAGCATTTTTTCCTTATGTTACATTTATTTAAAATACATTAAATCGTTGTGCTAAAATTGAGGCAGCTGGCAGTCCAGGCAACCTTATAAGATTTTTGTTTTCTGGATCCAGGCCCATTCATTTGGAAAGGTGAATCCATTGGGCTAATATATTTGCTTAGTCATATGCCAAGCCCTTGGAGAAAACAGGTAGTCCAGAATTTACCATGCATTCCGTTTTTTTAAAAAAATCAGAAATCTCCTGACAAATGGAAGTCAGATGGTTAATGCCCATTTACTTCCAAGTGAAGTCACTAATTAATGGTGCCAAGTCTCAACCCAAAGAAAAAGACTCATATGGGATGTAATCTGAGAAATCTGGCCATTTTCCAGGGGCTTCTTGTCTCTTACTCTATGTACATCAACAACGTCATGATGCCTAGTTGACCTTAAAAATAAAAGTCATGTCTGAGTTGGGTGGGTTTGTGTTAAACTGATTCAAGCATTGGCCTAATATGTTAATGGAATTTTAATGTTTGCTGTAGCATTCTTTTAGCCCATAGTTTTTCTCAAACTGTTAATGAGTGGTGACCTCCTCAAAATGGTAAAGATCGCTCAATGTTAAGGGTTTTATATTTACTTAAACCAACTTTCAGTGTCTATTGTCAACTGCATTCAAAACCAATACTGGATAAACAGGGCCATCAGAGAGAAACTCATCTTAAGTGGTCTAGTCTCCTATTGTGGCAGTTTCTTTAGTGACAGCTTAACTTCTGTTAGTGGTGTCACAGGGATGTAGTGGTCTTACAGTCTGTGGTCATGTGACTATCTAGTCATTCAATGACATTAGTCATTCAAATGAGAAGTTGTTGGTTTAAACAAATTTGTCTTCCCTGTTGGCCAATATTCAGAACATGGGATTTCTTCAAGAAGCTTAATCTTGAAAATTGAAGCTACCAAAATGATAGGTTTCTATTTAAATTCATCAACTATTTTTGTGTCACTACTGTGTGCAAAACATGCTAGGAACATATTTGGTAAATTTTTAAGGACTTAAATATTCTTTTTCTTTTAGGAGACTGAATTCTCTTAGGAACTTAAAAAGAAATACAAAACAAAGTCTGTTCTCTCTGTTTATGATCTTGATGGAGAGATTTGTATTTTAGAGAGACATGCAAACAATGAACAGTTCCAGACCACGAATTGTACCCAGTTAAATGTCAAGATAAATAATAGAGATGGTCATGACAAGTTAGAAAAAGAAGAGGTTATAGAAGGTCATTAACCTAAAGAGGTCATTATGAAAGATTTCTACAAAAAACACTAATGGAAGAGGTAGGAATTGAAATAAGCTTCAAAGTGTGGAGAAGATTCAGGTATGTAGGGTTGGGAAGGCATTTGATGGTGTTGGCTAGTAATGAGAGTATTCTAATAGACTCATAGCACCACTATTAGAATGGATATAAGACACGTTTTGTCTGTGAGCACTTAAAAAATGGTTAGTGGCTTTCCATGCTGGAGAAGGACAAAAATATGAGGCAGGGAGAGAGGAATTGATTTTTTTTTTCCTTTTAAAACTAAGAGTATGCTGCAAAATAATGGGGACAACCTTGGGGCCTTGAAAATATTTCCATTAAGAGTGAGCCCAGGAAAGGGCACAAGTGAAGGGTTCTTAGTAATTATATTATAGTTAGATCCAGAAATGCTAGAATTTAATTAGTAGAACACGTTCATGGCAGAGCTTCCAGGATTGAAAACCCAGTACAAAATGATGCCCAAAATAAGTAGCTTTGGTTGACTCTTAAAAGGTTGAGATAACCTAGAAATTTCTTATTTTCATCTCAACTAACAGATATATGTTATGTAAATACTGCTAAGTAGATGGGTTACAATGTATGTATGAAAGGATTGAAGTGTGGTAGGATACAGTAGAGTATATATGCTAATAGAATACCTGTCTTAGTCTTTAGGGCTGATATAACTAAATACCATAAACAAGCCAGCTTATAAATAACAAATTTATTTCTCCCAGTTCTGGAGGCTGGGAAGTCCAAGATCAAGACCCTAGTCAATTCCACATCTAGTGAAGGCTTGCTCTGGCTCATAGATGGCACCTTTTCCTGTGTCCTCATATGGTGGAAGTGGCAGACAAGCTTCCTCAGGCCTCTTTTTATAATGGCACTAATCACCTCCCAAAGGCCCCACCTTTTAACACCATCACCTTGGAAATTAGGATTTCAACATATGAATTTGGGGGGACAGAAATATTCAGACCACAGCAATAACCCAAGTTATCAACCAATAACCTCAAGGTAAGTTAAAGTTATTTATCAGCCTGAATTTTTAATTGATTTGAAATCATGCCCAACCATTATTTTTTTCTCCATGTGACACATCTTAAAAATTATCAAGACTTTAATGGAAAAAAAGGAATTAGGTTGATCTGTCTTCTACAAAATGACAAAAATCAGAACTGTGGCCAAGAATGAGTCCTGGTTTACTATAACATTGGATTTCTTTTCTTCTCTGTATTGCCCTTCCCCTCTCTTCCCTTTATTTCTAACAAAGTGTTAGAGTTTGAATTCTTAAATTATCAGGAGTCACTTTCTCATGCAAGGGGACAGTATTTTTCTGCATCTTAACAAGATGTAAAATTTTAAGCAATTTATAATAAAATCAAGATTTCCATTGTATCTAGATACATCAAGCATGGTCAAGGATAGCAGTAGAGTATAGAGGTTAAGCATTCAGGCTTTGGGGTCAGAAGAACTTGAGCTTGGACCCTGGCTACTTATGCTGTCTATAGTCAAGTTGCTGCAACTCTTTCAGTCTCAGGTACCTTATCTGTTAAATAAGTATAATAGATTATACTTCATAAACTTATTGGAAAAATTAAGATAATATATGCAAAGCACTTCACATAATACCCAAAACAAAAAGCTTACAGCCATTGTACCTTTTAATATCACATTGTTGGGGTTCAGTACATATCAAACCAAAATATGACTAGGAGACAAGAATATGCCACCGCAAAATATACCTCTTCATCATATTTTGAGCAGGTTATTTTTAGAAACTGTAGACAGAGGAGTAGCTCTGAAAAGTTGCCCTTTTGTAAAGAAAATTTACATCCATAAAGGAAATCTACAGTAGTAAAATATCTGTATTTGGAAAAGGGCTGTTCCTAGACCACTTTTATTACCTGAGAGACTTTTTATCTGCGTAACAAGATGACATTCATTTACCATACATTTTCTCCCCTTACCCTCCCATAACTTGTCTCTACCACCCCACCAGGAACCCCAGGCCCCAATTCCTTTCTGTAGCTCAGGATGCTATATAAGCTTCAAGCTTGATCTTCTTTGAGTCATATTTTTTGTGGGACTCTCGTGTATTCATGTAATTAAATATGGCTTTTTTCCCTGTTAGTATGTATTATGTCAATATAATGCATTGCCCAGCCAAAGAACCTGCAAGATAAAGGGAAGCCATTTTTTTTCCTCTCCTAGAGTACTCAAGTCTGACTTTAGGCCTGGCCAGTGAAACATCTCAGATTCGTTTTACCACCACTTTTGCATTAAAAAGTTATATGCTAGACTTCAAAGTTTAGGATATAGATCCTACTTGTTTACTGACTGCATCCTTGATAAGTTAGTTAGTTATAATTTGGACTAAGCCTTGCTCTGCATCTTGTCCTGTTGAAATCTATCTTCCATTCCTCCTCCTCAGCAGGGGGTAACTCCTCAGCTTTGCTGAACTAGCTGTGACATTTCAGAACTCCTGGATAATAAATCCCCCAAACTGGTTAGTGTGGTAGCTATTTTTTTTTTCCTGACCAATCCTGAAGGTATTATGAACAATCCATGTCCTAAATGCTAAGTAGCTAAACTGGGGATCAAATAATTATGTTGGGTATAGCATATGATTTTTTTAGAAGTGTTCAAATAAAGATATGCAAAGTAGGCTAAAATAGTTTATTTCAAGTGGGTAGAATACCTATCTTACAAACTGGCCACAAAAGGTATTTACCTGATTGGTGGTAACTGTCCTTAAAGATAAATCATAGATTTAAACTCTTTAAGTGGTATCTGGAGACTGAACCATTAGAGTCAATGACAGGCGAGTGGCTAAAACTTCATGCCACGTTTTAAAGGATAAAAGCTTGACCAAAAACTCACTGACTGTGTCTTTAGCCAAAACATTGTGGAAAATCATCTCAGCTCCTTGGGTAGATAATGTACATTGACAAAAAAGAAGCTAAATATAGTTTACAAATATTTTCTGATATTTAGGCAATATAACGCAATACTGAGCTTTAAAAAGGTAAGTCTACATGTATGTTTATTTGACAATCTGAAATGTTTCAAGGACGCTATTAGGTTCTTTCAGGTAGATACTGCACAGAATGAAATGTACAGTTATGTCCAAACATATCTTTAGAGGACATGACATTCTCTAGTGACTCTACCATTCTAGTCTAACATGTCAATTCTTGTTCATGCCCTAGATTTTTTTTTCACTCATTACCTCTCCATTTTTTTTGGTATTGTCTATTCATACTCTCCAGTGTGAACTATTTGCTTTTCAAATGCACCTTACAAAAAACTGGCATCTTTATAGCTATGTTTAGGTGGTGACACTGGCTGAAAAAAGCAAGGGATTTTGAAATACGAGCCAAAATATCCTGGCACTCCAACCATCCATCGGGGACTAGAATCCGAGACCTGTCCTTAATATGTCTCTTTGTGAATACTTATTGTGGCCAAAATGTCATGTAAACTCAGTATCTGTTTAGGGATCTTGCTGGTAGCTAAACATGGAAATGTGGTTCAGTAGAATCGATTCCGTTGCTTGTTATGGTTATATTTGCATATTTTCGTAAGGAAATGGTCTTAAAAACAGGAGTCAGCCTTTAAGAGACTGCTTTTCTTTGGACATGTTGATGAAGGAGAGTTTTAGAGAAGGGGCTGAAAGCTGGAGGCGTATGGCTGGTTTCATCTTCCGTGTGCCTTTTTCACTGCCTGTCTTTAGCATCTCCGCTTCATTGCCCACGTGTCACCTGTGCTTAGCCATGAGGTGATATATCCTCTCCTATTCCAAAAACATTGATCTAAGTCTCCCTCCTTCCATTTTTTAATAAATCTTAGTGAAGCAATATAACATTCCAGGTCAGTCCTATAGTGCTGTTCTGGCCTCGCTGGAGTGGCTGCTGCAGAGCATGGAAACTTGCTGGCACAATATTGCAAAGTGACTCTGTGGGGGCTGGACGACTTCCAGCCAGCAATGAACCACGGCCAAGAAACGCCAATATGGATAATGCAAACAAGAGAGATTTGGGGCACATTTCGATTTAACCATCTGATTTAATTGACAGAATAAATGCACCTGTCAACGGGTAATATTCTTGTGATTAGTTTTGGCTGTGATGATGAGATGATGTTAAAAGAATGTCAGAACAACCTGTCCTGGGACTCTTACAGGCAGTTTTGAGTGAGGGAAGGTCAGTTTTTAGCTAGTTCAAAGAAGCAGGATTATCTTCTTGTAATGTGAGGATATTTTATGGAGACGGTGAACGTTTTATTTGACGTTTTCCCTCTGTGCTTAGCCTTCACCACAAATCAGACAAAGTAGGGGATAGAGGCGCACAGAAGTAATTGGCTTTTGAATCAGTCTCTATGGCTACTGGGGATAGTCCTCATTTGGAAATGGACAATTCTAGGTATTAAGCTTAAAGCTGCACCCGAGTGGTCTCACATTCCCCCACATTGTGGTTCTTTTTGCTACTGGAGTAAGCAATTTAAGTAGAATTTCAATGCGATAAGGCCTTTAACAGAAGTCCTGTTTTCTTTAGAGAAATTATAATTTATGATCTTAGAACAAGTATATTAATTAATGCTCACTAATTCCATCATTAACCATTTGCAGCCCAACCCCAATCTCCTCTCTGGAAATTGTGCTTCTGATGTGGCTGATTACCGAATAAAAAACTTTAATAATCTTCCCCAGGCTCTCTGACCTCTCTGAGCTATTTAACATCATTGAACTTTTTCTCCTTCTGGAAAGTGCTAGCTCTCTTGGCTTTCCTGAGGGAGCTTTCCTTTCATTCTTCCTCCTTCTCTCTGGTCTCTTCTTCTTGGTTTCCTCTACTGATCATTCGTTCATTTATTCTTTCGTTCATTCATTTATATTTTATTTTTTTAAACAACAGATAAGAATTATATATATTGTGTACACTAAGGTATTTTGAAATGTGTACATATTGTGAAATCACTCAATTAAGCTAATATAATTTTTTGTGGTGAGAACACTCAAAATCTTTGTGATTTTTAAAATATAATACATTGTTATTAACTATAATCACCATGTTGTACAATAGATCTCTTGAACTTACTCCTTCTTTCTAACAGGAGTTTTGTATTCTTTGACCCACATCTTCCCAGACCCTGGTAACCATCATTCTCCTCTCTAGTTTTATGAGTTCAACTGTTTCAGATTCCACATATAAGTGAGATCATGCAGTATTTGTCTTTCTGTCACTGACCACTCATTCTTTATGCACTCTATGTGGCCATTATTCAAACTCCTAGGTCTGTCCTCATTCTATTTTCTCGCCTCATTTCTCCCTCTACAGTTCCCCCAACACACCATGGTGTTTCTCCACATCCTTCCATAGATGCCTCTGAAATGTACCTTCTAGAACAAATGTTATACCAGATTCCTGATCACATAATGAACTCCCTGCAGGATATATCCCGGACTGAATGAGTCATTCTTACTATTCCATTTCTATTCCTAAGCATTATCCCTGTTATACCCACAATTTCTAAATTGTGAAACTAAACTTTTTGGAATAGAAATATCTTTGAGTACCTGATGAAGGGTATGGACTTTTTTTCTTAGACAAAGGTTCATACAGACCTCTATTTGAGGCTGATTCCTAAACTCTGAATTCTATCCTTTATTCTTGAGGATTCACCATCTTTGGATTAATAACCTGTGCTCTGAGCATCTTTGAATGCTCCCTTTTATTTTTTCCCAGCATCCAGCCAGTAACCAACTCCTATAGGACAGTATTTCTCAAATTCTGAACTATAAACCACCAAGAATTGCTTGATTTACCTCAATGTATCCTCCTGAATTGGAGTGTCTTCAGATGGGACATGGAAACATTTGCTGTTTAAGACAGGCACGACTTCATTTGAGATCCACTGCTACAGAGTGTGCTTTTGCCGTGCACCTTCCCTCCACTTTTGCCTTTGTGTTCTGATTGCCAACGCCCTACTGCAGCTTTCATTATTTCTTACCAGTGATGTTGCAATAATTGCTACCAACGACCTACTGCAGCTTTCATTATTTCTTACCAGTGATGTTGCAATAATTGCTACCACTATTGATTGCCTCTTTGATGCCAGGTGCTTTTCATGCATTATCTCATTTAATGTTCACAACTCTCTAGGAAGTAGGCCCTATTAACTCAAATTTCAGATGTGAAAAGTCAGAGGTCAAGCAAGTTGCTCAAGGTTACACAGCTAGTAAGTGCTTGTTCTGGAATTAAAATCTAGTGTTGTTGAGTTCCAAAGTTCAGATGCCTCTCTGAGGCACCCCACTGCTTCTCACTACTGTAGCCTCTCTGCCTTCTGTCTCTCTCTCACCATCATTCTTTAGTTGTTTCCAGACAAATTTTTCTAAAGTTGATTTCTGCCAACCTCTGTGAGAAATCATGTCATCTTACTTTGTATTTCTTTTTTCTGCCCCTTCATTAGATGCCAGGATCCTGAAGTTCATGGACTGTGTCTGTCCTGTGTAGAGGAGGAACCTCATAAATATTTTGAATAAATAATAACCATTACCTTATCAGAAAATTTTAGTGATTTCCTATTTGCCTGTAATTTCTAAACTCCTTGGTAAGTCACTCAGTTTTCCATATTAAATTTGACTCCTTTTATCCTTATGTAAACATTTTCTATGGGTAGTCAAATATACCTTTCCAAATGTGCTCTTTGCTTATTCAACTATCCTCCTTTGTACTTGCTCTTATCTTGATCTAAGATTTGCTACTGCTCTATTTTGTTATTAAACATTATCAGTCCCTTAGGGTTCACCAAAAATGTCATATTCTATGGAGGATTCCCTGTTCTTCACCTATGCAGAAGCTGATTTATTTTCAAAAACATCATAGCAGTTTATGTCACCTTTAAGCTCCTAGTCTGATTGTTTCTATTAAAGATAGTTGTGTACATTTTTAATTTTGCCTGTCATATTATAAATCCATTAACAACAGGGTAACGTCTCATTCATGTCTGGAACCCCTCCATCTTTATAAGTGTGCTTTTCATGTTATATAACAACTTGTTGAGTATGTCACTGGTCAGAAATTTAGTGTGAGAAAATTGGTAAAATGGTATACTATATATGTGAAAGACTGTTAAAAGGATTAAAGGTTAATATACATTTCCAACCAGGTGTCTTCATTACTCTTAATGTTATGCCCAATTCTTAGATTAAAAAAACAGCTTAAAAATTTTAGAGAAGATATCCTTGCTATGCTAGGTGTGGGGTGGATACCTAAAATGTCTTAAAACATGGTATTTTTCATACCCAAAGTGAATTATTGGTGGAGTGTACAAATCTCAATGATCAGCAGCAACTGCAAACCTGCATACTTCTCCAGGTGAGAATTTTTTTTTTTTTTTTTTTTTTTTTTGACACAGTCTCACTCTGTCACCTGGGCTGGAGTGCAATGGTGCCATCTCTGCCTCCTGGGTTCAAGCAATTCTCCTCAGCCTCCCGAGTAGCTGTGATTACAGGCACCTGCCACTATGCCCAGCTAATTATTTTGTATTTTTAGTAGAGATAGGGTTTCACCATGTTAGTCAGACTGGTCTCGAACTCCTGGCCTCAGGTGATCTGCTTGCCTCGGCCTCCCAAAGTACTGGGGATTACAGCATGAGCCACCATGCCCAGCCCAGGTGAGAATGTTTAAACCTTTACTTGGTGACCATTATCCCGGTATCATGGACTTTAGGATAACTTAACTTTCATGCTTCTCAAACAACTATAAAGGCAAATCAACTGGATAATTTGAGTCAAATTTGGGTTCCAGACATCTCCATGTTCTGTTCAATATGGACTAACTCTGTTAACCAAGTGTGAGGGGTAATACATGGTCAGTGGTGACTTGAGTTAATTTGAACGTGGAACCCCAGGGTAAAAGAAAATTACTTTAAGATATGCCTTAGCAAAAGAAAGGAAAAACGAGTATCATTTTAAGAAGCATGAGGAATATCTTTGGCTCCCTTGAATTCAAATAGTCACTTTTCAGTAAAAGAACAAAACATTGAATTACTCTCTCATTAATACCTATATATTAAATCTGTGGTATTAACTTTTCCAGCTGTTAGATGGCACTGCTATCTCATCAACTTGTTACTGAAAGTGTATTTATATGGTTTAAATAGGGTTACAATAAAAGGAAGTTCTCCCAGTGACAGGCTCAGAGGCTCAATGTTCCTCTAAACAAAGGGTTTGGAAGGAGTGGGGCTGGTAGCTGATGCTCTTAGGAGCAACTGGCTTTAAACTCATGTTTAAGTCACTGAAACCAGATATCCAAATAGAGCACATTGGAATAAGAAAGGTCAGAAGTGGCTGAGTCCAAGTACGTCCTGCATTTGCCACATTCTCCAACAGCACCCTGGCATCATTGGTGAATGGTGAAGACTTAGTAGGGAGCTCTAAAACTAATAATTCAAGACAGCAAGAGACAATAATTTGGGAAAGTCTTGAGAATAGATTACACATGTGTTCTGTGAACATATAACATAAAATTGTTATATAACTTCAGTGTTATTATATAATAACGTAGGGGTTTGGATTATTTCTAGATTGTTGGGTGAAGGTGATCATCTGATCAGAACCAGAAAACATTTTGGTAGAGGAAAAGATAGGAAATACTTTGAGCTTTGTGGACATGTGCCTGCCTCATTTTCTTCTTTCTCCTCTGCTTTGTCTTTCCATCCCCATTCTCCTGCTCCTCCTACTTTTCCTCCTAACTGCTTTGTTGCTTCCCCTTAGAAATATAAAAGATAATTCTTGATTCACAGCACATACAAAATAGGGTGCAGACTGTATTTCACCCATGAGTCATAGTTTCATGACCTCTGTTCTAGGTAATCAAATACTATACAAGTGAACAGTTTCCACATAGGCTATGGATAGGTTTATAATTTTCACAGAATTGAAATAGAATGAAATACTCCTAAAGTCATGTTAGTGAACACTTATTTGTATTTTTGATTATGGTTTAAAATCAAAATCCACAATATGAAAATCAGTTACCTTGCATCAAAAATAATTTTAGAAAATAATTTAACTTGGATATATTTGCAGTGTTAAGTAACCAAAAGTTACTTTTCTAAAAAAAGTGGACAGGGCTTCAAAATGAAGTTTATATTAATTAAAGATGTAGGGACATGCTCAGGTATTTCTTATAATTCACCACTATCTTAAAAATAATCCTGCACGACTGTCCTCTAGCTACCTAGATTAGCTTTATGTGTCTGTGAGGTTAGAGTCATGAATCTCCTTTCCGTGTTTCTATCCTTTACTGCTTTCCCAGTCTCTACTTCTAGCTCCTTTCAGTTTATCATAAAATTTTCTGTTAAAATTGTTTGCATAATACAAACGCATAAAGCATGAATGCTAAAGTGTAGAGTTGATTCCTGAGGTTACTGGGACAATAGCTTAAGTCAGTATATTTAGAATACCCAACTTGAGTATAGAAAGCAAAGATAGGTTAAAAATATTTCTTCAAGTGGTTAATACATGTTGGGCTTCTTGTTAGTAGAGTTTAGAAAATGAGAAATGAAGATCTAACAGCTAAAATAAGAGATTAAAATTATCTTTATCTTTTAAATATTTTAAAAATGAATGTATTATAAAAAACAATGGGAGAGCATGGAAATATGAGTCGATAATTTCCTTTGTGGTATTGTACAGCCTCCAAAACAGTTTTTCATTCTCAGTATTCTGAATGAAGCAATACATAAGGGAATTGGTAGCTTATCAGATAATGTGTGTTTAGAAATGCACTTTCAGTATAATAGAAATTGTCATTTTGAAATAAATGGGAAAATGATTTCATATATTTGATGCAGACATCCCAAAATCCACGAAAAGGTCTTCTTTCTGCAACTATTTCTTAATTGTGAAGGTACAGTGTTAATGGAATGAACCACACATTCAGCAGTGTTCTGAGTTGTGAGCGGGTAATTCTACCCCAGTCCTTGAATTTATATCACTTTATATTAAGAAGAGTTCTGCTTTTGTAACTCTTATTCCTGAGAATATTGTTTTTATACCAAAGATTCTTAACCACACAGCATGAAAAAATGAAACTTTTATATATAAATAGGTACTAGTAAGCAGTAAGAATTATTCTCATGTAGCAATTGTTGGGATTAGACAGAATGGAAGTGCATTGTGAATAGGTTTATTTTCAAATGTTATTTCTTTGCTTCTACCTCAATGTACTTGGGGTCAACTTTTCACTAAAATTGGCATTAATATGACTTCAGGTTCAAGTAAGGAAATAAAAAAATTGAATCATATTTTACAATTTATGTAGATAAATTATCTCAACCTCTCTGTTTCCTTGTTTTTGACATAACACACCATGTTTCTCTATACCCTAATTCTTCAAAGTTCTGATATGGTACCTGGAAGTTAGCTGACAAGGACATTCACTTGGATATTCAAGGGATATATCTGCATTTCCATAGAGTATTATTAAAAAACAAGAAACTTTTAGACTCAGGAAAGTGAAAATAGAAGAGCAAAATGTACAAGTTAGTATTTTTGAATATGTAGGTACCAAAACATGCAGCCTGCAGACTACAACACTGCAGAGATGTTCTTTGCTCTCTTTGCCTTTTCCACACACCAGATACATGGGTTCACCATTTTACAGAACTTTAAAAAGCTTGGAAGGTTTGTATTTTTCAAATTTGGTAGCTCCTAGAATAATAGTATACATCAAAAAAAGAACAAAGAAGTTATCTTCACAAGAAGCACGTCTATTTTAATTAGTCTGTCAGTTCTTGTCTCCGATCTTTAGGCTACTGTCAAGGCCTAATATTTTCTCCAGAGTTTTCTGTTGGCTCATGGAGGGTGGCTTCTGTTTGAAGAACAAATAGAGGAGACATGAACTAGAGACAACTCTTCTAGATTTCTCACAGAGCTGAGTGCAAGCTGCTCTTGCACTCAAAAGGAATGAAAGAACAAAGTGTGTCCAAATTGATTCCTAGCTTGAAGCTTTCAGCTAGGATATAAATCTGCCCTGTTCACCTTTCACAAAGCTAATCCCAAATCAGTTTATGGGATTAGTGCAGTTACTCTGTAAATCACTTAAATGGTATTTGAGGCATTTTTTGTGAGAACTAGCTTCTGCTGGATGTTTTCTCCTATTTTGCACACACAGTACAGTTATTTCTTCAACATTTAAAAAACTATAAAGAAAAGGGGCTTGATACCCACAATGCCAAAAGAAACCGTAGGCTTCTAACTCTGATAGTACACATTTTGAAGGAAATCAAATCCTGGTTAAACTTTACTTGGTCTTTTAATAGTAACTCATTTGTCTGCAAGGAAGGGTATACATTTTGCTCTATACTGTTATTTGTAGGAAAGATGAATTTTTCACAAATATTTCAAAATTCACTCTGAACTGAGTGATCAGTTTGCCAGGACTTGATGTCTTGGTTTGACTTCCAGTTCTCAAAAACAGGCGTAAAGAGGCAGTTACAATAATAGAAACAGTAAACTTACCTAATGAAAGACAGCTTCCTATCTCAAGTAACTTTCTTCAATCACTTTCTTATTATCTCATCTTTACTCATTCAGTAAACATTAGTCAGGTATCTTGTGTGTGCCATACATTACGGTGTGCACTGGGGATAAATGACCTGTGGTCCTTGCCCTGGAGGAGATCTCAGTAACATTGCCTATTTCTTGAATTGGTCGCAATTATAAAGCTTCATATAACATACAGCTTCTTTTAAATTTGGGCATGAAGCTATTTGCATTGAAATGTATGGGTTGAACATCCCTAAGTCAAAATCTAAAATGCTCCCAAATTTGAAACTTCTTTGAGTGCTGACATAACACCACAAACGGAAAATTCCATACTCGACCTCATGTGACAGGTCGCAGTCAAAATTTTGTTTCATTCAGAAAATTATTTAAAATATTGTGTAAATTTACTTGAAGCTATGTATATAAGGTTTATTTGAAATATAAATAAATTTCATTTCATGTTTAGACTTGGGTCTCATCCCTAAGATATCTTATTTTATGTGTGTGTATATTTATACACACACATACACATACACACACATATATATTATAAATATATACATATATATTTGCATATATATGCAAATATTCCAAAATCTGAAAAAATCTGAGATCCAAAACACTTCTGGTCCCAAGCATTTTGGATAAGGCATACTCAACCTATATTGCATTTTTTCCCCACTTATCATTTTCATAAAATTGGAGGCATATTCTTGAATAAAAAATTATTTCATGTAAGACTAAACTTTTTTAAAGTCTGTATTTGTCTATAGCATTCTAGTAATTTTTATATTAATGTGACATTTTTGGGGAACTTCAGTTCTTGTATACATGGTGTGTGTGTGTGTATGTGTATGTGCGCGCATATGCTTTTCACAATTCCATTCCTAGAACAAGAAAGACATTTATTTCATATTCAGGTATCCATGACTCCATAGCCTCAGCATTTTCAATTCTCCCCTCTTTCTTCCCTTCTCAACATTTATCAGAGCTGAACAAAAATAGCACTCTGTGTCATCTAAGTATTTCTGTATTAACATCATGGAGTTTATGCAGGTGATTTTCTTTATCTTTTTGAGACTTTACACTGTATAAAATTAACTCCCCCATAGCCATTTCTGGAAATTTATAATATGCTTATCAAGTTTACTAGCAACAAAATTGCTTTAAATATATTTTGAAATTCACGTAATTACACCAGAGTTGCATTGAAGTTTTCTAAAGTGCTTTATCAGTTTTCAGACCACATTAAAATTTGTTCATTATCTCAAGTGAGAAATTTACATGTTATTTATAGTACTATTTGCATAGAATTGCGTAAGTGAGGAGAAGGCCAATCTGACAAAATTGCATGCCAGATCGCCACAACACATCTTGTACTGAGATGACAGTCTTCCATTCAGGCAAATATCCTATATTAAGTTCATGTTATGAGTAATAAATAGGACATTTCTGGGAAGAAACAAAAAGTTGTAACAAACCTGAAACAAGTTTGGAACAAATTGAAATATATATGATGCTTTTGAATAAGAAATATTAATATTATAAAAACACAGTCACTCTTCAATTGATAAATACTTGTGTAAACTTGTATAATTACGTTTAACTTATATATGCTACAATAACAAATCTTAGGTACATGGCTCAAAGAATTTTTATAAATTGAACCTATCCATGTAATCATCAGCAGTGTTTGATAGGTTCAATCATTTAGCATTCTTGTCAACACTTGAGATTGTTAATCATTTTGATTGAGCCATTTTGATAGGTATGTAATTGTATAGAACTGTGGTTTTAATGGGCATTTATCTAGTAACTAATTATTTTGAATATCTTTTCACTTGCTTATTAGCCATGTGAATAAACTATTTTGTGAAGTACCCTTTCATGTCTTTTGCCCATTTCTCCATTTCTGTAACTTTCTTATTTATTTCTAGGTTTTCTTAATACATTCAGGATAGGAATCTCTTGTCATATAAATATATTGCAGATATCTTTTCCTATTCTGTTTTGACTTTTGATATGTGGTGTCTTTTTATAAAAAGTTCTTAATTCAATGATTTTTTTTCATAAAAGTGATCCTTTTCTTCATGATTAATGCTTTCTGTATTCTGTTTAAGAAATTTTGCCCATGCCAAGGTCATAAGGTATTCTCCTATGTTTTATTATTTTACCTTTTCTGTTTAGTTAACATATTAATAAGGTCAGGTGTGGGGGCTCACACCTGTAATCCCAGCAGTTTGGGAGGCCAAGACAGGAGGACTGCTTGAGACCAGGAGTTCAAGAACAACTTGGGCAACATAGCAATATGATGTTTCTACAGAAAGTAATTAAAAATTAGCCGGGCATGGTGGTGCATGCCTGTAGTCCCAGCTACTCAAGAGGCTGAGACAGGAGGATCCCTTGAGTTTAGGAGTTCAAGAGATCTGATTGCGCCACTGCAGTGGCGCATACCCATATGTGTGTATATATGTATTATATAATACATGTTTATATAAATAAGTTTGAATAATTTAAATTACTAAATATAAATTTTAATTTTAAAATTTATTACTATTTAAATAATAAACATTATCTATCTATATATAAACTATTTCCTCTAAACTTTCATTTTGGAATTCCTAATTTACACTGGAATTGATCTTCGTTTAGATTATGAGGTAGGGGTCCAGGTTCATTTTCCCCCTAACTATTCAGTTGATGAAGTTCTTTTCCACACTTCATTGCAATGCTATTTTTGTTGTAACCCAAAATTTATATGCCTATGAATATATTTCTGGACTCTCTATTGTATTCCATTAGCCCATTTCTAATCTAAGAACCTTGATCCCAGTTTGCTTCCACAGTCTACAACTTGACCTTTTGTGATTGGTTGTATCCACTGAAGTTATGAATTATTTATATTTTAGGTAATTGAGTATACAGTTTCTTTTAGGAGGTAGGTAGATATGTCTCCTAGGTAGCAAACATTTTTCCATTTGACAGTCTGTTGTGTAACATTATGGACTAGTGTTTTTTTTTCTTTTAATTTTAATTTTTCGTTCTGGGGTACGTGTGCAGGATGTGCAGGTTTGTTACATAGGTAAATGTGTGCCATGGCGGTTTGCTGCACTTATCAACCCATCACCTAGGTATTAAACCCAGTATGCATTAGCTATTTTTCCTAATGCTCTCTATTCCTCCAACCTACCCCCCAACAGGCCCCAGTGAGTGTTGCTCCCCTTCCTGTGGCTACGTGTTCTCATTGTTCAGCTCCCACTTGTGTGTGAGAACATGCGGTGTTTGGTTTTCTGTTCCTACATTAGTTTGCTGAGGATAATGACTTCTAGCTTCATGCATGTCCCTGCGAAGGACATGATCTCATTCTTCTTTATGGATCCATAGTATTCCATTGTTCATATGTGCCACATTTTCTTCGTCTAGCCTATCATTTATGAGCATTTGGGTTGATTCCATGTCTTTGCTATTGAGAATAGTGCTGCAATGAGCATATGCATACATATATCTTTGGTTTTTAAAGACTCAGTTTGCTCCAGTTGAGCATACTGTTTTATGTATATATTTTTATTTTAATTAATTTTTTTGAGACAGTCTTACTCTGTGGAGTGCAGTGATGTTATCTTGGCTCACTACCACCTCTGCTTCCTGGGTTCAAGCGAGTCTCCTGCTTTAGCCTCCCATGTAAAAGTAGCTGAGAGTACAAGCACATGCCACCACACCTGGCTACTTTTTATATTTTTGGTAGAGATAGGGTTTTGCCATGTTGGCCACGATAGTCTCGAACTCCTGGCCTCAAGTGGTCCACCCACCTCGGTCTCCCAAAGTGCTGGAATTACAGGCATGAACCACTGACCCCGGCCTGAGTATACATTTTTTTTTAATTCAAATATGCAATCCAACAAAACCTGGAAATGGGAATTCCTTTAAAATGGCTTATTTGTTCTTTTTAACACCAATAGAACTTATATTTGGTAGTTTCTTTCATATATGGGGATAAAATTCTCCAACCATATCTTGAATTTTCACACTCCACCTGTGGAATTTGGTCCTCTCCAAAAAGATGTCCATTCTTTACATTGCAATTAATTTAAATGATCAAAATATGAACACTGGGTAAAAATGTTATTTAACATTAAGATCAAGGGAGAACAGCTAGCAAATTGAATGGCAAAGTAGAAACATTAGGACTTTTATTAAATGCAGTGTTTCAATATCAAAGATATGGCATCAACCTAGGTACCCATTAATGGCAAACTGGATAAAGAAAATGTGGTATATTATATCATGAAATACCATGTAACCATTAAAAAAAGATATCAGGTTCTTTGCAGCATACATGGATGTAGTTGGAGGCCATTACTCTAGGCAAATTAACTAAAGAACAGAAAACCAAATACCACATGTTCTCACTTAAAAGAGGGAGCTAAATAAACGTTGAATACACATAGATATGAAGATGGGAACAATAGACACTGGGACAACTAGACGGGGGAGGGAGGGAGGAAGGTGTGGACTGAAAAACACCTATTGGATACTATGCTTACTAGGGGGTGATCATTAGTGCCCCAAATCTCAGTGTCACACAATATACCCATATAGCAAACCTGCACATGTACCCTTTAATCGATAATAAAAGTTGAAATTATAAACATAAAAATAAATGCAGTGTTTTTCTTTAGTTCTAAATTTACTTTTATTTTTTCCTTGTTCTAACATTAGTGTTATAAAATCATTTTTCTTTTCCTGTTTGAGCAACAAGCTTTGCCTTTATATCATGCATAACATTTTTATTAGCTTTATCATATCATAGAATGCTATATATTACCTACCAAATCATATGTTTAAGTTCAAATACAATCAAGAGTTTTTAAAAATGCAACTACTTACAGAAAAGTTGTAAGAATAAGACAAATAATTCTGATATTAGATTTCATCCAGACACCTTAAGTTTGCCCATTGTCTCAATAATTGGCTATATAGCTGAAGGATCCACTGTAACATGAGTTACATCCAGTTGTGTTACTTTTATCCAGTTTTTTTCTTTCATGGCTTTTTGTTTCTAGTCTTTGTCAACTTGGAACAGTTATTTGGTATTTTTTTGACCACCATGTTTTTGACATTTTTGAAGATTAAACATCAGGTATTTTAACTGCTCCTCAATTTGGATAGGTTCAAATTGATTAAACCCAGGTTAAGTATTTTGAGCCTGAATAACACAGAAGTGATGCTTTGGTTTTCTTATTGTATTGTATCTGGTGGCACATGTCAGTTTGCCCCATTACCGTAAGGTTTTATGTTGATCATTTAATTAAAGTGGAGTCAAGAGATTGAGTACATTAATGTATATTGAAAAAAATAAGATAATATTCTGAGGATAGTAGGAACCAGTTTTCTTATAGTTGGAGAAACAAAGTAAAAATACGGAAGAAAGGAAAGTTAGAAAAAACTCTTAGGTGTTAAATTGGATCTAGAGTCATTTCTGTGAACTCTTAGTTTTCAGTTAGTTAATTACGAATATTAAGATGCACATATGTGTTTACATATGTATATGTGAATATATTTAAATATACCCACAAATATATTTTAACTTTGTCCACTGAGAGGGAGAGGCCCTGGGAGCACTAACACCTTAAGCAGTGAAGAAACTTGATTTTGAAATACCACTGGCCACTAAAAGGAACCAAGATTTCTTGGGAAAATAGCTAATTTTAAAGCTAGGGCAGAAAAGAGTAAGATGAGTTTGAAATACCTTGATCAACCAGAAAGTGTGGAGATTCTGAAAACATGAGGATTTTTCAAAAGGACACAAGAGGAAGCCTTAAAAAACTCCTACATGCCAAATCTGAAATATTTGGAGCATGAAAATAAACAATTATAGAAAGAATGTAACTTCTTGGATAAAATAGAAATCTTTGAGTTACCGTGTGATATGGTTAGGCTTTGTGTCTCCACCCAAATCTCATCTTGAATTGTAATTCCCATAATCCTTAATTGTCAAGGGAGAGATCAGGTGGAGGTAATTGAATCATGAGGGTGGTTTCCCCCACGCTGTTCTCGTTATAGTGAGTGAGTTCTCACGAGATCTGATAGTTTTATAAGGCTCTTTCCCCCCGCCTCGCTTGGCACTTCCCCTTCCTGCCACCTTGTGAACGAGGTGTCTGCTTCCCCTTCACTTTCTGCCATGATTATGTCTCCTGAGGCCTCCCAAGCCATGCTGAACTGTGAGTTAATTAAACCTCTTTCATTTATAAGTTACCCAGGCTCAGATATTTCTTTATAGCAGCATGAGAACAGACTAATACAGTAAATTGGTACCAGGAGTGGGACTGTACCCTGCAAAGCCACAGGGGCAGAGCTGCTAAAGACCACGGAAGCCCACCTCTTGCATCAGCATGACCTGGATGTGAGACATGGGGTCAAAGGAGATTATTTTGGAGCTTTAAGATTTGACTGCCCCATTGGATTTCAGACTTGCATGGGGTGTGCAGCCTCTTCATTTTGGCCAATTTCTTCCGTTTGGAATGGGTGTATTTACCCAATGCCTATATCCCCATTGTATCTAGGGAGTAACTAACTTGCTTTTGATTTTACAGGCTCATAGGTGGAAGGGACTTGCCTTGTTTCAGATGCGACTTTGCACTTAGACTTTTAGGTTAATGCTGGAATAAATTAAGGTTTTGGGGGACTGTTGTGAAGGCACGATTGGTTCTGAAATGTGAAAGGGACATGAGATTTGGGAGCGGCCAGGGGAGGAATAATATTGTTAGGCTTTGTGTCTCCACCCAAACATCATCTTGAATTGTAATCACCATAATCCCCATGTTTCAAGGGAGAGACCAGGTGGAGTTAATTGAATCATGGGGACACTTTCCCCTCTGCTGTTCTTGGGATAATGAGTGAGTTCTCATGAGATCCAATGTTTTTTTAAGGGGTTCTTCCCCCTTTGCTGGGCACTACTTCCTGCTGCCTTGTGAAAAAAGTGCCTTGCTTCCCTTTTTCCTTCTGCCAAGATCGTAAGCTTCCTGAGGCCTCCTCAGCCATGCTGAACTGTGAGTCAATTAAACCTCTTTACTTTATAAATTACCTAGTCTCAGCCATGCTGAACTGTGAGTCAATTAAACCTCTTTACTTTATAAATTACCTAGTCTCAGCTATGCTGAACTGTGAGTCAATTAAACCTCTTTCCTTTGTAAATTACCTAGCCTCAGGTATTTCTTTATAGCAGCATGAGAACAGACTAATGCACTGCTGGTAAAATTTAATAAACAAATCAAGAAAGGAAAAAGAGTTTCTTACAGTAGACTGTTAACTAACTAATAGATATGGAAGGTGTTGTAGGATTAGAAAGTCACCATTTGGCAGCCATCATTATAATAAGTAGTTCAGGCAAGAAACATAAAGAGAGGCTAAAACCAATGGGAGCAAGTAGAATGAGGAATGGAATTTTACATAGTCTCAAAGTACCTATTCACAAAATAATTATAAGGGAAAACAGTTTCTTTGAAATATGGAAAGCTTGCTCTCATTATGCTCAAAATATTTTCTTTTGCTAAATCCACATGAATGTGGTCCATCTCCTACTCCAACCAGGACCCCAAGGGGTTGGATGGCCACCAGAACTTCTTTCCATCTCATTTAGACATCCTTCTTATGCGGATATTGACTGATTGGGTTGTCTTGTCCCTCTTTGATGCCTCTTTTTTATATTTGTAAATATATAAAAACCACCCTTTATTAAGGTGGGTCCAGTTCTCTATTTCTTTGTTCAAACATACCAGGATCATAGCCTCAAATCAAGAGACTAAAGTATCATATAAAAGGAAAAATATTTTTCAACACCTTTAATATTTAAAGGTCTTTGTTCTGTCTATCTCATTTGAGCATATCCATTATCTGTGGATCAGTAAAGACATATTTTCTGAAATAAACCATACCTGAACTTCAGTAACTTAAACTACAATCGTATTTATAATAGCATTTCAGTTTGTTTTATAGGCATTTTGATTTATAATATATAGAAACTTCAAATAATTCTTAGAATTGTTAAAACACGTAGCATTTAAGTTATTTTAACACTTGAGCCTAAAAAGCCAAACACATTTTACCAGGTCCAGCACATTTATTTTTTAAATAAAAGTTTTTTTTTTAAAAAAACGGAATTTATTTTTGTATCTTTATCAAACACATAAACAAACTGTGGTATATTCATGCAATATAATATTACTTACCAAGAAGAAATGGACTATTGGCCGGGCAGAGTGTTTCATGCTTGTAATCCCAGCAGTTTGGTAGGCCAAGGTGAGTGGATTACCTGAGGTCAGGAGTTCGAGACCAGCCTGGCCAACCTGGCAAAACCCCGTCTCTACTAAAAATACAAAATTTAGACAGGCGTGGTGGTGGGCGCCTGTAATCTCAGCTACTTGGGAGGCTGAGGCAGGAGAATTGCTTGAACCCAGGAGGCAGAGGTTGCCGTGAGCCAAGATGGTACCACTGCACTGCAGCCTGGGCGACAAGAGCAAAACTCCATCTCAAAAAAGAAAGAGAAAAAAGGCTATTGAGTCATTTTTAAAAGATATGAAAGTACCTTAAATAAATATTACTAAGCCAGTATTAAATAAAATGCAAAGTATGTAAATAAATATACAAAGCCAATATGAAAAGGCTACATATCTTAAATGATTCCAATTATGTGATATTCTAGAAAAGACAAAACCATAGAAACAGAACTGATCAGTGATCAGAACTGATTCAGAGATTTGATGAAAATAGGAATGGTTGAATGGGTGAAAAGGGATTTTTTTATGGCAGTAAAATTAATCTGCATGATATGAAATGGTAGATACAAGGCATTACACATTTGTCAAAACTAATAGAACTGCAGAACAAAGAATGAATTTGGATGCAGCAAATTAAAAAAAAACAACATTTAGGAGGTTGGGAGATCAAGGTATAGAATGCAGAAAGTGTCTAAAGAATCTAACTGTATTACAAATGTATGACACATCCTTACTGAAAGGGATTGGGAGTAAGGTGTTGACCTGAGTATTTATAGAAATAAGTGGAGTCTACAAGACTAAAGGAAAGAGACTGAACTTAAGCACTACACTCTGGTAAATAGAATTACTTCTTTTGAGGGTCTGGATTAACAATTTTGATTTTGCTATGCAGGTATACTGGAATGGAGCAATTAAGTAAATGGATGGCAGATGGTGCAAGAACTGGTTTCTTTCTGTTAGGGTGGGAATCTGCAGATAAGCAAGAGGAGGAAGCTAGAATAACCTATGGGGTAATGGATTAGAATTGAAGACATTAGCATAAACTCGTATCTAATATAGCTTCATAAAGATATAAATGGTTACATTAAAAAATTTATAGCTATATTTGTATACACAGATTAATACAGACACATGTTTCTTGCTCTGTCAGCTGAGAAGGTTTATAGGAAACCACATACCAGTATCACTGAGTATGCCTAGAGCCCAGGTCTTGGTTTCTAGTGTCATTCTCCAACAAAAGTAATGAAGGCTTTTTGGAGAAATGTCTTTCATTCTAAAACCAGGTTAGGAAATACACAAGAGGAGCCTGGAGTATCTTGCCTTCCTTTCTCTTCCTTTCTCTTCCTTCCCTGCATTGTGTTTTAAATGTTTAAACACATAAAATATTTGTTATATAATGAGAAAAGAACAAAGTTACAATAACAGCAATTTCAAGTTAGATGCTTAGGTTTCACTTTTAGATTTCAAACTTACCACTTCCTTGTCTAGGTCTCTGAAACTTTTGGATCTACCTTCAACAAGCCACTGAGAACCATAACATTGAGAATCACAACATTGTATGTTTTCACTGGAGAATTAAATATGGAATTACTGGTACTCCAATCCTGATCATGAGTCTACATAAGATAAATTATATTTACAGAAGACTGTATGAGGAATATGTAGATCATCCCATGCTCTAGTCAGTCATGACAAATATATAACACTTGTGCTACTATTTTCCCTGTCCTGTCCTGTGATTGTGACAGACATGAATAATTGAGTACAGCTCTTTTTCTAGGGTAAGAAAGTGATCAGAGTTGGCCCTGGAGATGAAACCTCATTACCATTCCTTTTCTAGCAACTGAGTTATTTTCTTGAGTCAAGCTACACCATCAGAAAGCTGTCTTATATTAATACTTATCCAAACTGGTATCTTATCCTTTTTAGTGCCTCAAACTAGATTCTGATCAGGCATGTTATAATAAGTTCATATAAGTTTTAGTGCAAAAAAAAAAATTGAAATCCATGCATAGTTTTTTCATAATATGTATTTCCCATAAACTTTTTGAAGTACTCTTGTATACATATGTATATACACACACACAAATACCCCATATTTTCTTTCTCTTTTAAAATTTATGGACATAGATGGATTCAATAGCTTGGCTATGGTGTATAATTCAGCAATAAACATGGGAGTACAGATATATCTTTGACATGCTGACTTTATCCCATTGGGATATATACCCAGACATGGGATTGATGAATCGTGTGGTAGTTCTATTTCTAATGTTTTGAGGAAACTTCATTTTGCTTTCCATAATGGCTGTATCAATTTACATTCTCACCAACAGTTTACAAGGGTTCCCTTTTCTCCACATTCTTACCAAAGTTTATTATCTTTCTGCTTTTTGATAATAGCTATCCTAAGAGATGTGAAGTGATACCTCATTGTGATTTTGATTTGCATTTCCCTGATTATCAGTGATGCTGAGGAGCTTTGCATATATCTTTTGGCCATTTGTATGTCTTTTGAGACATGTCTTATTTAGGTCTTTTGCTCACTTTGTAATTGGGTTATTTATTTACTTGCTACTATAGTGTCCTTGTCCAATCTTGCTATCAGGGTAATGCTGGCCTCATAAAATGAGTTTGGAAGTGTTCCTTCCTCTTCAGTTGTTTGGGAGAGTTTGGGAAAGATGAGTATTTGTCATTCTTTAAATGTTAGGTAAAATTGATCAGTAAAGCTATCAGGTCCTGGGCTTTTTTTGAGAAAGGAGAAAGTTTTTGATTAATGATTCAGTCACCTCACTCATTATTGGTTTGTTCAGATTTTCTATTCTTTAATGATTCTGTCTAGGCAGTGTATTTATGGGAATTTATTTCTTCTAGGTTATTCAGTTTGCTGACATATAATTGTTCAGAGTAGTCTTTTATGATCATTTGTATTTCTGTGGTATCAGTTGTAATGTCTTTTTATTCACTCATCCATTTAGCCACTCTATCTTTTAATTGAAAAAATCTAATTACACATAAATGTAACAATGATAATAAACCAATTTAAGAATAAAAAAATAATGAAAATCAATGAAAGCAAAACGTGTTCTTTAAAAAGGTCAATCATATCATCTAAATTCTATGCAGATTAACCAAGAAACAAAGAGAAGCAACTAAATTTAATATAAGTAAGGAAAGAAAGAACATCACTACAGCCACCATAAATATTAAAATGATGCTAAGAGAATCCTGAAAGTAAAAATGATGGCAGTGACAGGCCTTCTGAAGTGGCTGCTGCCAGCACGCCAGCTGCAACAGGGAGGAGTGGGGTGCAGGTGGCAGGAACGGCTGTGTGAGCAGCAGCAGAGACGGGTCCCCTCTGCCCCCTGGTCCCTGAGGCAGCTGACTGCGCTACCCCCACCCTCCCACAGCTGGGCAGGACCCAATCCCAGGCCTGGAACCTCTGCCACAGCCTCCATCTCACTCCCCACCGCATCCCAGGAACCCACAAGCACCTGCCCGAAGGTGCCAAGTTCCTGTGCCTCGGGAAGAGGCTCTGTGTGGTGTCTCTGGAGAATGTGTCCCCAGGATCTGCCCTGCATTGAGGTGATCGTCGAGTCTGACACTCCTGACAGCTGGGCCCAGGGTCCGTGATCCACTCCCAGAGGCATCCACCCCTGGGCAATGCCATATGCAGGGTGACAGGGAGCCCTGGGCCTCCCCTGAGCACTGGGCACTGGGGCCACAGGAAGAACTCATGGCGATGTCACCCCTGCCCTGGATGCCGGCCCGGGGCCCAGCCAAGGACCTGGAGCCCCTGCCCCAGGCTGCGAGTAGATGAACAAGGAAGCTCTCCGGGACCACCATGACAAGGACCCCCAGAGTTTCCACAACCTGGGGAAGGGCAGCTCCATACAGGACTGTGGGTCTTGGGGACAGTGGCCCAGGGAGCTCCTCCAGGGAGGACAAAGCAGGTGTGGACATAACTTGGACAGCACATCAATGGCTTCATCATCCATGGAGCAGGAGAGCAGCAGTGGGGCTTGGTGACACTGCTGGAGTAAGCTTGGATGTCCTCAGCCTCTGATGGCCAGTGGGGCAGCCTGGGAGGTTGCTCCCTAATAAGCCCAGCCGCCAGTCAAGCAGGGCTTCATCATGGTTGCACCTAACTGCACGCAGCCACCAAGAATGGCAGACAGTAGCTCTGCCCTCCCGGGTACAACTGCAACCACCGAAGCCATGGCTGTGGACCTGGGCATCTCTGCACTTTTGGGGACCTGGGAACCCCCTCCACCCCTGCAGGCCTGAAAGTGCCTGCTCGAGTTGTCTGGCCTCTCCCCATTCCCGGCACCTGCTCCGAGTGTGGAGCAAAGTTGAGGCCAAGCCCGGGTGCTGTTGCAATCTGGCGTGGGTGTACACATGCTCTGGGCAGCACTGACATGCCAGCCTCTTGCAACCTCAGCCCCCTCCAGCAAGCACTGGGAGGAGGCTGAGAGCAGCTTGGCAGCTGGTCTGTAGGTACCCCTTTGCGTGAACAGCCTAGGTACCATGAACAGCAGCAATAGGCAGACAAGCTCCTAGATGGAAAGGGGTGGGTCCCCAGTGAAGACCCACCCTAAAGCCTGGGAAGGCCTGAAGCCCAGGGACCAGGCTGCAAGTCCCATGGACCAGAATGGGAACCTGTGGTGCTTTTTCTGGGCCCACCTATGGCCACCCACAGACCAATCAGCATGCATTTCCTCTCCTCTGAGGCCCACTAAAGCCCAGGACTCAGCTAGACTTAAGGAGACAATGGGACAACCAGCCTCAGAGACAAGCTAGCACCCCAGGGTCTCCTCTCTGCTGAGAGCTGAACACTTGTCAGGTCACCCTGTCTTTAGATAGGAGCTGCCCCTGTCAGTTTCCTCTTGAGCTGTTCCATTGCTCAATAAATTTCCCCTTTGTCTTGCTCACCCTCTACTTGTCTGCACACCTCATTCTTCTTGGATGCAGGACAGGGACTTGGGAATGGTGAGGCTAAAAAAGCTGTAACACAAACAGAGCTGAAACATGCCCCTTGCTCGCCACATTGAGGGTGACAAGAAGGAGAGGCGAGAGATGGAGAGAGGAGCTGCTGCCCTTTGGGGAGCCCAGACCTAGGACCTCCCCTAGGCAGGAGTGTGACACTCTTTTTAGTGCTCTGTGGTTCTGGGCACCACCGCATTTCCCGCTGTCAGACATGGAAGCTACTTATGGTATACCTGGTCCAGCTGCAGTTTTGCAGGGAGCCAGAGCCTATTCCAGTGCCTGAAGCTGCCCGCCCCACTGCAGCTGGCATGCCTGGCTGTGCGCAGTGGCCAGACCACATACTCACTCACACACCAACTGGCTCGTCCTTTGCAGGTGTGGGATCCAGGCCAGTAGCATGAACCGAGTGCAGCCTACTAGGCTGAGTCAGTGGAATGAGCCCAGCAGGCCAGGCAAAGCGTGGGCAAAGGCGCCACTGACCACAGAGGTTTCCAGCTGGCAAAGCGACACCCCAGGGATTCTGTGAGAAAAATATATACTAATAAATTGATATAATTAAGTGAAACAAATTAGTTTCTTGAAGGATACAACCTACCAACATTTATTCAAGAGGAAACAGAATATCTGAATAGTTTTTTAAATCTATTAAGGAAATTAAACTTGTAGTAAAAATTTTCTTACAAGAAAAACTTTAGGTCTTGATGATTTCAGTTAAATTCCATCAAATATTTAAGGAATAAATAATATCAGTTTTTCTCAATTCCTTCCAGAAGAGTTTTGCATCTTCTTTAAATGTTCTATTTGATATAAAATAATTGTACATATTTTTGGGGTATGTAGTGATATTTTGGTACATATCTAGTGATCAGATTGGGGTAATTAGATATTCATCATCTCAAATATTTATCATTTCTTTACGTTGGGAACATTCCATTCTAAGTATATTTAACATACTTGATAGCTAGAGGGACTTACTATTGCTATTTTATTAAAATTTTCTTACTGTTTTTAGCTTCTTTTCCTCTGTTGCTATCTTCTTTGTGTTTTGATTGTTTTTTGCAGTGATATGCTTTGATTCATTTCCCTTTACCTTTTGTATATCTACTAAAGGATTTTTTGTTTTTGTTTTTTTGGTTAGCACGAGGTTTTAATAAAACATCTCATAGTTATAACAGTGTGTTTTAATTTTATAACTTATCTTTGGTTGCACAGAAAAACTATACACTTTTATTTCTCTTTTCATGTTATTGATATCACAATTTACATAGTTTCATATTATGTATTTATTTACAAATTATTATACCTATAATTATTCTTAATACTTGCATCTTTTAATTTTATACTGGAGATAAAAGTGATATGTGTACTATCTTTAAAGTATTATAGGATTCCAAATTTAAGTAAATTCTTACCTTTATAGTGAGTTATAAGCTTGTATACATTTTCATCATGCTAGTTAGTATCCTTTCATTTCAACTTGAACTTTTAAAAAATCCTTTTGGTATGGAAGGTCTAGTGGTGATGAACTCCCTTAGCTTTTGTTTGTCTAAGAAACTCTATCTCTCATTTCTGAAGGATAGCTGTGTGGGGTATAGTATTCTTGGGTGCCATTTTTTTTAAGTACTTTGAATATATAATCCCATTGTCTCCTAACTGCAAAGTTTCTACTGAGAAATATGTATATGTATAATGAGATTCCCTTCTATGTGACAAGTTGTTTTTCTCTGCTACTTTTAGAATGCTTTATTTTTGACTATTGATAATTTAATTATAGTGTGTTTCAGTGAAGATACCTTTATGTTTAATCTATTTGTTGTTCTTTGGGCTGCATAGATCTGAATATTCATTTCCCTCAGCAGATTTGGGAAATTTTCTTTTCTTTTCTTTCTTTCTTTTTCTTTTTCTTTTTTTCTTTTCTTTTCTTTTCCTTTTTCTATTCTTTTTTCTTTTCTTTTCTATCATTTTTTGAGATGGAGTTTTGCTCTTGTTGCCCAGGCTGGAGCACAATGGCATGATCTTGGCTCACCGCAACCTCCATCTCCCAGGTTCAAGCAATTCCCCTGCCTCAACCTCCTGAGTAGCTGGGATTACAGGCATGCACCACCATGCCCGGCTAATTTAGTAATTTTAGTAGAGATGGGGTTTCTCCATGTTGGTCAGGCTGGTCTTGAACTCCTGACCTCCTATGTTTTTGTCCTTTTCTCTGTTTCTGCTCCTGTTATGATGTCCATAAAGCATATATTAGTTTGCTAGATGATGTCCATATGTCTCATTGACTTTACCTCTTTTTTCACTTTGTTCCTCTGACTGGGTAATTTCAAGTGACCTGTCTTCGAAGTTAGTCTTTTTTTTTTTTTTCTTCTGCTTGATCAAGTCTTCTGTTCCCTTGGTAATGTCATGTTTCTTTGATTATTTGAGATTATTGTGACTTTGTATTGATGTCTTTGGATTTGAAGAAGTAGGCACCTTTTTTAGATTTTACACAGTGGTTTTGGCAGGAAAGCTCTTCACTAGAAAACTCTCCAAAGATTACAGGTAGGACGGCTGGCAGGAACCATGGGTGGGCTTGCTGCTAGATTTCTTAGGTAGACTGGCCTGGTGACTTGGCCAGCAGGGGGGCAAGCATGGTTCTTGGGTCACCAAGAGCCAGCCCTCACACCTGAACACATGAGTGTGCCTGGAGCCTGGGTCTACTTGAGCAGGCCTGGAGCTTACAGACATAGAATCTGGGACTGTAGGAACTGACCTCATCCTAGGATACTCACTGTGTCTGAGTCCTCAGAGGCCAGGCTGAAGCCATGGGGACCAGCCTGGAGCTTGGTGCTACAGGTATGGACTTTGAGACTGGAACCAGGGTGGCTGGTCTGGCACTGGGGTGAGTCTGGAGCCTGTGCTCGAGAGGCCAGCCTGGAGTATGGGCCCATAGGGGTTGGCCTGGCGTAAGGACTCACTGGATTAGGCCCGGTTCAGGGGTCAAAAGCAAAGTTGAGTGCTCACTTTACTTTTCCCTTACTCTATGTGAAGGGTATCTCTTTCCATGCTGTACAGGTCTGGGGAGGGGTGATCTGGATAATGTGAAACCCTCTTTCTACCCTCTTCGATGTATCTTTTCTTGTTTCTGTGCTCTAACCAGGTACTGTAATCTGTCACCTGAATTTCCTAGCTCTTGTAGAGATATTTTTGTGCACGGATAGTCATTCAAATTAAAGTTTCTGTGAGAGAATGAGCATTGGAACCCCCTATTCTATTATCTTGCTGAGGTCACTCTGCCAATAATATTTCTCTTTTAACCTTGAATTCCAGTGAGCTCTGAGACAAATTTTAATTTCAACTTTTTCAGTTGTGTTTTCCTTATTTGTTTCTTTAGTTTTACCTCTCATTGTTTCATAAAATATGAGACATCCATGGTTTGAATTTCATACTATTGTTTTTTCTAGTTTTCTACTAATATTTTTCATGATTATACCTTTTCTAATTTTATTTTATTGCTGTTTAATATTTATGAAATAAGTAGTGTGTAAATATTTTTTTCATAAAACATCTGAATTACATATTTTCATTCCTTATTAAAAATTTCAAATATATATAATTACTTGGATTTGACTTAAAAATTGGATACCTTGTTGTTTAGATATTTCTTGGGCACACTTTTAGTAAGCTGATATTTATGATGTAGTTGAAAGAGTATTTGACAAGGATTTAGAAGATTTCTACTTTTTTATTGTTATGTTTAACCTGAGATTATTGATTTCGTGTCTCTAGGACTCATTTTTTTGTCAGAGTAAGGGAAAATATATAACCTCTCTGCTATAAAAATTTATTGTTTTAGATATTTGCTTTTATTTTTAGCAAATTGCCTTTAGTGAATTTCAAAAAATGTAAGCAAAATTAATTACCAACTAAAGAATAAAATGCAAATATCTCCATGTTAAAAATTCATTTTATAATTTGTTGGGAAAGAAAATTCTTAGAGAAGGTCTTGCCAGAAAAAAGAAACACCAAATTTCATTTGGGTATTTGGCTAACATTTTATTTTAATACTTTTTGAGGGATACGTCATAATAGTTGAAATTTCCATGACTTCATATGCTACTAGCCATCACTAAAGTTATTAGAAGCTTGAATCCAAAGATGTTTCCAGTGGAACTTTTTCTACTAGAATTGTAACCAGACTGAGAATTTAAAGTGAAAGACAGTAATATGTATAGTCAGAGTCTTAAAAGACTCTATTCTGACTTTTCCTTTCCTCTTCCCCATTTGGAGCTCCCAGTGACCTATAAGTAAAGGCTGATTTACAAGATTAAAACAGTATAAGCAGATTTTATTCCAATTTGCCAAAGTGTTTGTGCCAAGTAGATGATAGCAGTCTACCCCTAAAATTTTCAATGTGATCTTTGAATAAACTATTATGTTGGTAAATTTTACTGCTTATTTATTGCCATACAATATATACAAATGACTTTTCTACTTTAACAGGCCTTAACTTCTATGAGTAATCAGAAACATGACAATAAAAACTAGAAATATTCAGCATTTTTAATTACTCTTCTCATACATTCAAATAACTACTATATTATACATTGATAATACCTACTAGGAAGGGCAGGAATATAATTGGAAGTTATGGTGGCTGAAAATGAAGATCTGTCTTATTTTAAGTTATGAGTTTTAAAATCATAATTTGATTCCAAATGTTTGGTTCTTTGCAAATGGCCTGAGACTTCAATGGGGTTGTATATAACATTCATTGTATGAATGAACACATTATCAAGATAGCCATTGATATTGTTTTCTTGCTTATTCATTAAGAAGTTTACCACAATAAATACTTCCAAGACCGGTTTTTTTTTTTTTTTTTTTTACCCACATAAAATGCACTGGAATGACTTTCTTCTGGGCTAATTGTTATATAATATTACATGGGACAGACTGAATTCCAGGAAAACTGTTAGTTTTTATTATATGAATTTTTCTTCTAGACATCTACAGTGCAAGGGGCATTTTGACTAATAATTGAAGAATGTAGAAATCGAATTGAACTTTAAAGTGTTTGTTTTTTAATGGGCTAATCCTTGACTAGATGCAGCCAGCTTTCTATTTTTCCATAGACATAAGCTATATGTTTATTTGGACTCCAAACATCTTTCAAAGTATAGGTCTTTCAAAGTTAACACTTGATAACTTCCATGCCAATAAATCACAACCATAAGGTGCACGTTTCCAGATTTCACTCTACATGTGGTTAGACACAAATATAAATGCATTCTAATTTAAAATGCCTGTGTGGAAATGCATTTCTCAATATTGAAAAGGCAAAGATAAGCATCTTTTCCAAAAAAAAATCAAAACCCAAAAAACCTGGCTTTAAACTTACTTAAAATGTATATATGAGCACAGAAAATATTTCTAATACACTTACATTTTTTTTCATTTTGAAATCATAGATTAACAGGAGATTGAAAAGAAAATGTACAGGAATATACTGTGTACACTTCACCCAGTCTTCCTCAATGGTAACATCTTATATGTATATATGTACATGCATGTATCTGTATATGTTAATATGGTTTGGCTGTGTACCCACCCAAATCTCATCTTGGCTTGTAGTTCCCATTAATTCCTACATGTCATGGGAGGGACCCAGTGGGAGGTAATTGAATCATGGGGAGGGGGTCTTTCCCATGCTGTTCTCATGATAGTGAATAAGTCTCATGAGATCTGATGGTTTTATGAAGGGGAGTTCCCCTACACAAACGCTCTCTTGCCTGCCACTGTGTAGGACGTGACATTTGCTCCTCTTTCACCTTGTGTCACGGTTGTGAGACCTCCCCAGCCACGTGGAACTGTAAGTCTATTAAACCTCTTTCCTTTATAAATTCTCCAGTCTCAAGTATGTCTTTATTAGCAGTGTGAGAACAGACTAATATAGTAAATTGTTAGCAGTAGAGTGGTGTGCTGCTGTAAAGATACCTGAAAATGTGGAAATGGCATTGGAAGTAAGTGACAGGTAGAGGTTGGAAGAGTTTGGAGGGCTCAGAAGAAGACAGGCAAATGTGGGAAAGTGGAACTTCCTAGAGACTTGTTGAATGACTTTGACCAAAGTGCTGATAGTGATATGGACAATAAGTTCCAGGTTGAGATGGTCTCAGATGGAGAGGAAAAAGTTTTTAGAAACTGGTGTAAAGGTCACTCTTGATATACAAAGAGACTGGTGGCATTTTGCCCCTGCCCTAGAGATCTGCGGAATTTTGAATTTGAGAGAGATGATTTCGGGCATTTGGTGGAAGAAATTTCTAAACAAAGTGTTCAAGAGGAAGCAGAGCATAAAAGTTTGGAAAATTTGCATCCTGGCAATGCAATAGAAAAGAAAACCCATATTTGAGGAGAACTTCAAGCCTGCTGCAGAAATTTGCAAGGTAACCAGGAGCCCAATGTTAATCACCAAGACAATGGGGAAAATGTCTACAAGGCATATGAGAATCCTTCAGAGCAGCCCCTCCCATCATAGGCCCAAAGGCCTAGGAAGAAAAAATGGTTTCATGCACTGGGTCCAGTCTCCCCCCTGCTCTGTGAAGCCTGGGGACTTGGTGCCCTGCGTCCCAGCCACCCTAGCCATGGCTAAAAGGGACCATGGTACAGCTCAGGCCATGACTTCAGGTTGTACGAGCCCCGAGCCTTGGCAGCTTCCATGTGGTGTTGAGCCTCTGCGTGCACAGAAGTCAAGAATTGAGGTTTGGGAACACCTTCCTAGATTTTAGAGGATGTAAGGAAATGCCTAGATGTCCAGGCAGAAGTTTCCTGCAGGGGCAGGGCCCTCATGGAGAACCTCTGCTAGGATAGTGTGGAAGGGAAATAGAGTGTGTGAGTCCCCACTGGAGCACTTCTAGTGGAACCGTGAGAAGAGGGTCACTGTCCTCCAGACACCAGAATAGTAGATCCACCTACAGCTTGTACAGTGTACCTGGAAAAACCACAGACACTCAATGCTAGCCCATGAAAGTAGCCAGGAATGGAGCTATACCCTGTAAAGCCACAGGTGCAGAGCTGCCCGAGACCATGGGAACCCTCCTCTTGCAACGTGACCTGGATGTGAGACATGGAGTCAAAGAAGATCATTTTGGAGCTTTAAGATTTGACTGCCCTGCTGGATTTCAGACTTGTAGGGGCCTGTAGCCCTTTCATCTTGGCCAATTTATCCCATTTGGAACTTGTATATTTACTCAATACCTGAACCCCCATTGTATGTAGGAAGTAACTAACATGCTTTTGACTTTACAGGCTCATAGGTAGAAGGGACTTGCCTTGTCTCAGATGATACTTTGGACTGAGAACTTTTACTGTGGAAATGAGTTAAGACATTGGGAGACTGTTGGGAAGGCATGACTGGTTTTGAAATGTGAGGACATGAGATTTGGGAGGGGCCAGGGCTGAATGATATGGTTTGGCTGTGTCCTCACCCAAATCTCATCTTGAATTGTAGCTCCCATTAATTCCCACATGTGGTGGGACGGACCTGGTGGGAGGTAATTAAATCACAGGGGCAGGTCTTTCCTGTGCCGTTCTTGTGATAGTGAATAAATATCATAAGATCTGATGGTTTTATAAAGGGGAGTTCCCCTAAACAAACTCTCTCTTGCCTGCTGCCATGTAGGATGTAACTTTGCTCCTCCTTCACCTTCCACCATGATTGTGAGGCCTCCTTAGCCATGTGAAACTGTGAGTCAGTTAAACCTCTTTCCTTTAAAAATTATCCAGTTTCGACTATGTCTTTATTAGCAGAGTGAGAACAGACTGATGTATATGTATACATCAATATATCAATATATTATGTTGTATCATAGAATTGCCAATATTCAAATATAGTTTTGACCTATAAGCTGGCAATTTCTTCTGAGTAAACATATCATCTCTTATGTATATCAAAGTATGTTTAAATCATATTAGCATGCTAAGTGTTTGAACCATTTAGAAAACTGGGAAAGTGTTGAAAGTAAAAGTAAAAATTAAAGGAAGTATTGGGAATGATTTGATAACAGCCCAAAAGAGTGAATGATTCAAGAGATCTGACAATAAATATAATACCGGGCAGAACTTTTATCTGATCATCAGTGTCTGTGAAATTCCAGGTTTTTTTTTAAAAGGAGGCATTCTTATGTGAGTCTCTATTTTTGAAATTTCTTGTTATTCCTCAATCAGAAGCTACTTATCTGTGCAAGTTCCCTAAAAGAATATTTACTGACTCTTTCTTTTACTTTCCTAAGGTCTACAGAGTATATTCACAAAACTAAACATTTCAACAAACACATTAGATAATAGTTTATTAGTATTGATTACTGTAGGCAGAGAAAAATAGTTCCTTTGCAATATCTTAGAAAAGACAAAGAATCTAAAATATTCAACACAACAGTGCAATTAGCGCCTTACTTGGTCTCCTATGATTTGTAGCTGCTTTAACAGTTAAATCCTCAAAGGTCACATCTGGTTACAGGAAGAAGAGTCTATGTTTCAGAGTATCAGGTTCTCATCAGGGTTTCATTACATGGGATGTAGGCACAGCTCCCCCCAGTGCAAGTAGAGATGTTTGTTCTTTAGAATTTAAAATTGGAAAAGGATATTCCAACTTGGCTGCATCCTAGAATAAAGGAATTATTAAGACAAAACCAGCTAATGGCATCCAGAAAAAAGAATGAACAGACATTGGGAGCATTGAAAGAGATGGGGATTTTGAGGAGTGTCTGTATGTATAGAGTAGGAACACCACAGATTTTCTATTGAAATTAGTCAAATGTTTCCAATTTAATTTACTTTTATGATTTCCAACCCCTCTGCCCCACCCCACCAACCAGATAGGGCTTGAGCTGGATATAGAGATGATTCACAATTTCAAGTCTTACTAACCCAAAGAATGACTTTAATAACTCTGAAGGCTGGGAAGGATGGGAACTCTGGCTTCCATCTGCTCTAATGACAGTTCATTGGGCTTGTCCATGGAACATTGATCTCAGTATCTCTGGGGAAGGCTGAGAAACACAGTTTCCTATTTACAGTTATGTCCATGGCTGGTCATCTGGCGTGGCAGAACCATCCGGCTGCCTGTCCTCTGGGACTCAGCACAACACTGATCTATTCTCACCCATAGTTTATGTTGCTTGCCTGTTCAGCTTGTGCCAACACAAGCAAGACCTAGTGTTTCTCAGTGACCTTGGTAGCCAAACTGAACAATCACACCAGGCAGGTAAGTTTGCTCTAAATGTCCACTAATATAACAGTTATTTATCTTTTCACTTTTCTGGAGATTTCTAGTGATACTTGGAAAAACTTGAGAAGCAAGAGATTGGTTAGAGAGTGGAGAAAACAAGTGATTTGTAAGTAGCATAAACACTGATAAAACACTGATATTCAGTGCTCAGCCAGGGATTTTTGGGTTTTTTACATCTTCCCTTTTCCCACCGAAAGCTATTTGAATGCCTGCGTATTTGAGATAGATTATTTAAAAAGAATGCCATTCTGCTCTCCTCGTTTCATTATTCAAGGAAGTCATTACGAGAGAAAATAACGTAACACAAACTTAGTATTTAATTTCACTGGGACAGTCAACATGATAATAATTCTGATGCTAGAGATTTCCTAATAAGGACATGGTAGATTGGTTTTAGACTTGATAATTAAAGATGAGTTTAGAAAACAGACTAGCAGTGATTGACCACAAGCAGTGATTATGGCTATTGTGGAATGACCTTGAGCTGACCATGAGTCACACAGTATACCAGTTCTGATTAAAGCATATGCTTCTCTTCTTCATGCTCACATTGGAAGATCTCCTTCCCTAACATATGGTGATGTTGATGACCTTCTTTATAAAATTCATGACACTCTTTTGGTTTGTCTCTTCTATGTTATGGCTCCTTTTCATTATTCAGCTGTTCCTTCTCTGCTGGACCCTCTGGTATACAGGCTTCATTCAGGTGCTTATCTCACTCTGATTTTGGCAGTCTCCCTGAGACATTTCAGGTTCAAATTATTTTCATAATTAATATGAATCTTGACCAATCTTGCTAGCTCTAAATCTGCATCTCTAGAGGATCTCTATTTTTTTCTTTTCTTTCCTAGTGACTTGTCCCAGACCTTAATAATTTTGACTAGGAGTCTTAGACTGATCCACACATAAAACATTCTTATTCTCTCTATGGCCATCTGTCTTGGAGATAAGGAGAAGAAGCAGGTAGCAAACTCTGAATGAGAACTCTATACAAATAATGTTGATTATTTCTTTTTTCCAGGAGATAACGAAGTGAACTCTGAAGGATTTGATTTATAATACGTTATTTTTTTTAACACATGAATTAGAGTTAATTGATTAATAAGACCTAGGTAAATGATTTGTGGAACTTTGTCTTCCAGAGTTGTATAAAGCAAATAACCAACTTTTGCAAGTAGAATTTTAGGGAAAGGAGACAATCAATGATTCTGATATTAGCTGCCTTGGGGTAATGATGAGAAACATGCCTCAAAAAAAAGTCACCTACGTTGCATTTACTATAAGCATATACATCCTGAGTATTAGAAAGACGACTGAGAATTCTTCCCAAAGACTGGGAGTGAAAGAACAGGGTACTGGTAATTGATGTGTTTTAAAAATGCATCCAGTTCCTGTAAATTCTAATATATTTCTACATATAGATGTGTTACCTTGCTGAAATATGGGATCATTCCCCTCAAAAGCTTTGGCCTTCCTTGGAATATAAATAACAGAAAAAATTTAATCAGTGCTCTCTACAATTGTCCTTTCCCATTTTTCTATCATTTTCTGGGGCACCTTCTCTTCACTTGTCAGTTACATATTCTAAATAGCAGCAATTTTGTCTCTCTGTTGTTTCTTCACTACTCTGTATACTCATTTGTCTTTGGGTTTTTGCTCCAATTATTTTCTCACTTGGAATACCCTTCTTCCCACTTTGAAAGCATAGATAAAGATCTACCTCTACTCAAAACTTTTCAATAAAAAAAATTTCACTTCTTTATATTTTCATAATATGTTGTTTTTAATCATTGTTATATCACAAATTATGATACTCCTTATGTTAACATTTTTGTTTCTGAATCTTATTATAGTAATATTCCCTGTCATGCAGTCACTCAACAAATGTTTCTAAATAAAATTGAACTCATTTAAGTTATATTAAGCTAGATCTCATCATTAGGTCTTGGTGAGTGAACCATCATCAAAATCATAATCTTTATATTAACTACTATAGAATTAAAGCCCAAGATTTTAAAATGGAATATCAAGATCAACTTTCTTGAGTGGCTTCTATCAGGAATTATTTAAGTCATAAATTTTATTAAGTTGGGATCTATGCCAAGGATGTTAATATTGTGCTAGTTGAATAAGAAATGATCTATACTCTCCAGGAGCTCTATAAGGAAATAGACACCTAAGTAAGACATTAAAATTAAAGGTGATATGGATAATGTGAACAGGGTCAAAGGACTCAGGACCAACTATGCGTGGCGGATCAGGAAAGACTTCAGAGAGCTTTTGAAAGGTCAGTAGGAGCTTTCCAGTTTGAGACAGATCATAGAGTATTAATATAATCTCAAATTTCAATTTAAAATTTGTCTAATTATGGAACTGCTGTGCTGGTGATCATTCTAGGGATTTATTTGAATGAATTTTTAATGTATGTGTGTGTGAGAGAAAGTGTGTATGTGTGCGCATGCACGCATGTGTGAAGCTCAAAAGGAAGGGAATCTCGAGTACTGTGAGGAAGTGCCAAATATAGAGATGAGGGGAAATGGTAATCTGTCTCATCTTAAACTTCTGCACTAATTTAAAGTCTGGAGGGAGAAGAGTTAACCAGAACCTTCATTTCCTTATATGTGGGAAAAAAATAGAACCAGAATCTAGAGGCATGGTGTTCATGAGGGAAGTTTCGAGATTCTAGGAATAAATCTGTTAACTTAAAGATGAGATTACAAGGCATAAACAGAGTGGAGAAGAGAATCATTTTCTCCTAACCCCTGAACCATTAACTTCATTTCACACTAAAATATATTCCTGGCATCATGGTGACATTTACTGACTGCTAACTGAGGGTGGAAAGTGACTTTACCTAAAACATGAATGGGAGGGGGCGTAACCCTAACTCTGAGCACCTATGAGAGTGAGAATGCCAAGAAAGATTTAGGTTAGTCTTGGAGGGAACTGGAAAGTGCCTCTGATAAGCCACTGATATTAAACCATTTCTGTACTTTTAGCATCATTTGTACCCCAAACATGAGGAGACCCAGAAAAATTCTGATTGTCACACGAGGTGCTTGAGAGGGAGAAGAGAGTGAAAAGAGTATCTTCTAGAAATTTCCATCTGAGGTAATCTTTTACTTCCTCAGAGTGTGAATGAAGTCATGCTGTATACCTAGAAATACTGCAATCTATATGCATTAGAAATGTCTTAGTAGGAACAGAAGATGTTTTTTCTATGAGTTCTCCAGAATAGCAGGAGGATTTAGGAGACTGGTCTTGTGAACTGGGAAGTGAGACAATTACTGGTTGTGTGGCTTTGGGCAAATTGCTTAAATTCTGGGTCTAAGTTTCTTCATTTGTAAAATAGAATACTGAACTTGCAGAGTTATTGTGAAGATCAGGTATATTTAAAGTACCTGACAAAGTAGGCACTGGTTATATGACAGTGTTCAATCAATAGATAATTGTGCTATTACCCTTAATATGTATTATTTAAATTTGCGTTTTAGCCGTCTCCTTTGTCATTCAATTCAGTGAGTGCTAGAGTTATATTCCATAGGATAGATTTAAGCTATGGAAAATTTTATCTTTTTAATAGATATGGATTTAAATAAGTTATTTCTTATTGATAGTATGTATCTCATTAGGAATAACATTTTTGTAGCATTGTGCTTTACACATAGCACTTTTAGCTTCATATGGCATAATCTTTGATAAACAGCATTTTACTTTATGTGCTAACTGTAAGCATATCTTGCTGAGAAATTCTACACTTTTTTTTTGTTGTTTTTTCCTCCTCCCTGTACTTTTTTTTTTTTTTTTTTTTGCCTAATACGAACTTCTTCGGATAAGGGGTCTGAATGCAATTTGGCTATTACTGCAATTTGACTATTACTGCAGTAACAGATATTAGAGTGTCACAGATGTGTTGCTACTAATGAATTCTGATTTATGTCAAAATCAGAGCACTCCAGGAAAAGAATGATGGCTCAATTTATGTCTATAATGATAGAAATCAAGAAATCTATAATTCGTTTCCTACTTGCTAGTGTATGTGTGTAACCATTGATTCAATATGGAAAATCTTAGACTTGTAAAATTAAGAAGACATAGCTTGTTTTGAATATCCTGATAAACTCAACAAATCCCTTTCCTTTAAAAACCTCTACATGAATAAGTGAGTGAGATCTTACAGTCTTAAGTATGTCCATTTCCTCTAGGTGGTGATACTAAGGATATTAATATTTGGTTTCCATCCAGTGAGAAGATTAAAATTGATAAAATCATTGTAAAGGCATATGTTTTACAGAGACCATAAAATTAAAGTTGATGTGGAGTTTGAGTCAAAGGAAAAAAATGCACTTGTGATGCAAGCATGAGAGTTGGTCAAAAATAAGGAAAAAAGTATTGCCCTTAAAACTTTTGTGAAAAATATACATTTCCAAATAATATATGGAGCTGTTGATGTCACGTGCCTTTTGTATGTCTTCTCCAGTGTTCTATTTTACAGAGCTCACAAGTTATCTTAACTTTAATAAATTATACTTGAAAGATCAAGTATGAGAAAGAACTGAGTCAACAAAATATAGCAATAGTATTGCTTCCTGTATCTTGGCAATGAGATAAGTCCTGAAGTGACTGCCTGTGAGAATGTATTGTTTTTTGTTTGTTTGTTTAAAAAAAAAACATACAGATGGTCTTACCATATTCAGAAATGTTGGTAGCATTAAGTTTTAGTTTTAGACACTCATTGCTGAGAATAATTATCCCTTTGGGTAAATATTTTCTATCCTTAAATAGTTGATCTTCATTTCAAATCCAGGTAAACTAACATACCTATTGGATTTGATTCAGATCTATAATTCGTTTCTGTCCTTCCCATCCATAAGAGTGAGTAGATTAAATTAATATTGTTCCCCATCCCAAACAGCATTAGGGCACTGATTTGTAAATATCATCAGAGTGAGATTTTATGATTTGCAAGAAATGTCAAAATAGGATTTTCAAAGACCCCTAGTGTCAGGTAGGACAAGAGCAAGACAAAATTATTGTTGAAAATTTGTTTCTACCTTGTGTTATATCGTATACCAAAATAATTCATAAAAAGTTGAAAATGATGTTTGGTTATCCTGAATTGACGGCATGATGCAGAATTTACTTCCTGATTCCTCAAAATAATTTTTAAATGTTTTACTTTAAAAAAAGTTTGACTTACAGAAAAGTTGCAACAACAGTATATAATTCCTGTACATCATTCAGTTTTTCCTAATGTAACATCTTGAATAGTCTGATGATCAAAATTAAGAAATTAACATTGGCGTACTATTACTGACTAAAACTACAGACTTTATTCAGATTTTGTCAGTTTTCTTAAAACATTATGATTCTTTTTCCTTTCTTCTAGTATCCAATTCAGGATTACATCCATGGCAGGTCACATAGGCAGGTGACTTTCTTGGTCCCCTGCAATATATGACAGTTTCTCAGCCTTTTCTTGCTTTGTGTGACTTTGACACTTTTGAAAAGTACTGGTCAGCTCTTTAGTAGAATAACCCTTGATTTATATTGTCTGATTTCTTTCTCATAATTAAGGTTATGCATGTTTCACAAGGATACCACAGAAATGATGCACCCTTCTCATTTATAACATCAGGAGATACGTGATATTGATATATCTTATCAGAGTGCTATTAGGGTGGTGTCTGCTGGATTTTCCACTATAGAGTTATTGCTTTCCTCTTTGTAATAAATAGGTATCCCAGGGGAGATTATTGGAGGCTATGTAAATATTCTATTTCTCCTCAAACTTTATGCACAAATTTTAGCATCTATTGGTGGATCGGGTTTGCAACAGTTATTATTGTGATTGTCTAATGGTGATTTTTCTATTTCCTGCATTATTTCTCTGCTTATAACTTGAAGTTATTTTTATAAAAAGAACTTCCCCTTCTTCCTTATTTATTTTTAATTCACCTACGTGTGAGCTCATAAATATTAATTTCCTTGTATAAGCTATAAAGCAATACCATCAATATTCATTTTATTACTCATTTTGTCCTCACTTTGGCCATGTGGAACTCTTTCACAGTAGTGCTTGTGCCCTCCAACATGCTTCATCTTTTTTGAGCACTTCCTTACATTGTGACACTGCAAAATGCTCCAAACCAGGAGCTTTGGCTTCCCTTGGCCACACTGAAAGAAGAAAAGTTGCCTTGGTCCACACACAGAATACACTAAAGATAGTTGAAGAGCTTAAAAAAAAAAATGCAAAAAAACTCAATGGTTTAAGAAAGTTTACAAATTTGTGTTGGGCCATATTCAAAGCTGCCCTGGGCCATGTCTGGCCTGCTGGCCACAGGCTGGACAAGTTTGCTCTAAATTCATTTTAATTTTCTCTATCTCAGACCTCTCAAAACCACTTTACCAAGAAGTCATGGTTTCTTTTGTTGAAAAATAACATTTAGAAACTAAGTTCTGGGTCTAGGTGTGCTCACTGCTACTGGGTGCCATTACTTCTTGACCCTTTCAATAAACAGAGCTAGAAAATATGTGTATAATGACTTGTACATATACATACATATATTTTATTTCTGTATTTATCTGCATACATATATTTAAAAATGAGTTCATACTGATACTTTGAATTCCAGTTTATTACAGTAAGTTTCAGGATTGCCTTTTCTTCATTATTTGTAACTTCTTTCTCTAACATTGAGAAATCTGGCTCTTCTTTTTTATGTTATATTTACCTATTTGATCAACCTTAGTACACACATAAATTAGTTCCAGATTGCCTGACCCATTAATGTGTAATAAACAATTTTTCTAACTAGATTATAGTGTTTGAGTAGAGTACTTTTTATCATTAGCCTCATAATATTCAGCCAAAATACATTTTTCCAAAGTAACTTAGGTTAATTTTTCCTTTCAAATTCCTTATGATTGTGTTATTCATTTGTAATATAGTTGGCTTATTCATGTAGCTTTTTTCCATTTTGGGGTTCCCCTGCATTCTAATTGACTTTTAAAAATTTATATACTAATTCTTTGTGATAAGTACAAGGCTTTGAAAGGGTTTGAAAAATGTATAGAGCCATTTATCCACCATTATAGTCATGATAAGTTTTGTTATCTTCAAAATGCCCTCATGCTCCCTCATTGTAAAATATTCTTTCTACTAACTTGTATCCTTGACACTGATTTTTACTCTTATAATTTTGCCCTTTATGACATCATATAAATGAAATAATACAATATGTACACTTTCAGGTATGTCTTCTTTCACTTAGTAAAACATATTTAAGATTCATATATGTGTGAGTCAATAGTTTGTTTCTCTTTATTGTTGAGCGGTGTCCTACGTATGAATGTACCATGATTTGATTATCAATTCATGTGAAGAACATCTGGGTTGTTTCTGGAATTTGGCAATTACGAATAAATTTTCTGTGAAGATTCACAGATAGGGATTTTGTGAACATTAGTTTTTGTTTGTTGGGGGGAAAATATCTAGCAGTGTTATCATTGGATCATATGGTAAGTACATGTTTAACTTAAGAAACTGCCCAACTGTTTCCCAGAAGGTTGATATCACTTTGCATTTCCACAAGTAATATATGTTCTATGCCTTCACTAGTACTAAGTAGCACCATCATCCTCATTACAGACAAGGGACTGGAAATTAGATTTATTAAAAATCTTGCCCGAGATCACAAATACAGTGTCAGGACTGAAACTGAACTCAAGCCCAGTGGGTTCTAAATTCAGTTATTTTTCCACTTCATCTTTTCATAAGAACAATTCTTGTTCACTTTTATTTATAGACATCAGGTTCTTTAAGTTTATTTTCCAAAGAATATTTGTTTTTGTTATTTCAGCCAATCATTGTGAATGACTCTTGAGAGGTAGGTAGGATTGTTATTAATAATTGTTTTTCCGTATGAGAAAGATGAGTTCTGAAGGAGTCAGTCAAGAAATATTCTATGCGTTTTAGTGACTGGGCTAGAACTAACAGTGGCCATTTTCTTCTAGGGCACAAACCACATAGAAGACAAAATATTCTGGCTTTTTATAAACAAAATAAAAATGTTAGATGCTTTTTCTTCTTCTTGGAAAAGGTAGCTATCTTTTCCTCTGAAAAATAGAAAGTCCATAAAAATGAATATCTCTGAAGTATTAATAGAAGTAGTGGCGGTGCGGAGGGTTGGGAAAATACAATGAGAGTCAACAATAATCTAAGAATCTTATGTGCACATTCTTAGAGCTCCTGCTCTAGGAACTTTAGACAAAACTGGAAGAAGTTCAAATGGTTTGGCCTGCCTCCCCCCACCTCTTTTTTAAAATTCCTTTTTCTGGGATACTCTGGCCAAAGACTAACAAGCAGTGAAATGGCAAAAGGCAGGCAGCAGGCAGAAAAAGTAGAAGCAAATGGCTGGGGTAAAACACAAACTGTATGATTAGGCTCTGAATAATCAGGAATTGGATTGGAGCTTGTTATACATATTTCATGGTCATAATTTGATATTTGCAACAAAAAGAGAAAGAATCATCTTTACAAAAGCCAAAAAACAAAAAACAAAAGCTAGGTTGACTTGGGGATGTCTCTCTCTCTTTCTCACTCAAAATATTAACAATTTACCTTGCTGATCCTCTCCATGTGATCTAGTTAGTTGCACTTAGCACATTGGAGGGAAATAAAGAGTGATTCACATTATCATTTTAATGGTGCATGGATTCTTTCATTATGTAGTTGGTTCACATACATCAACATTTTAAATTTTGGACATTCTAAAATACATTTGGCAAACTGTTAAGGAGAAAACCGTCTGTGAGCCTGTAGGAACTAAAACCTGGTACATGTCTGAACAAATGCAGAAGCCCCATTTTTTCTGTTCAGTTTTATAAGTTATGTAGCTTTGTGTGACCTTTTTAAACATATTCAAGTGGTTTTGAAATATCATTAAAAAATGATCAGTGGTAATTGTCTTAACAATAGTGGTCACATGAAAAAAAGATACTGTTAAGTGGAACTCTTTCTTAACCCCAATGTGATTTTTAAAGGCCCTTTGAAAAAAAACAAGACACTTGAAAGTTACTTATTAAAGACCAAATGAAAACACAACTTGCAAAGAGGCTTTTAATTTCATAATGATTCAGATTTTCGAGCATAAAATAAGACCTAAGACCAGCTCTTAATTATTTATAGATTGATTCTGCAGTTTCTGTGTAATTCAGTCTCCTTACTTTGGCTAGGAGGGCAGGAATAGGTGGAGAAACTGAAATAAATCAGCTTTCTTATATTTTATCATCAGCAGTAAGAAGTCTGGTGTGATATAAAGTTTTGGAATTATCTATACCATTTGACCTGTTACTATGGATAATTAAAAACACACCATGATTGAAAAGGGGGGTAAAAACCCTAATGTATTAAATAACAACTGTGCCAGATATTATGTGAGGCCCTTTATATATATTACATCCTTAGTCTCCAAAGCAATCCTGTATATTATTTATGATTATCTTCTTTTGCATAGGTTGAAACTAATGGTCAGATAGTTGAAATCACTTACCAAGTCAGATGGGTAGCAAGTAGGAAGGCTAAGATTCAAATGGGTCTGGCTCTCCTTACAATCCATACTCTTTCCATGGAATTGGTTACTTGTACCATGACTGTTCTGTGATGTAATCTATAAAAATTAAAATGATTAAATGATTTTGCAGAGAAAAGGTAAGAGTTGGGTCTAGGCTAATTTGGATTCTACACAGTGAGAAGCAATGGCTACCTTCTTTAAGGATCCTTATATTAAGATGCATCAGAAAATGCATTCCATACCAAAAACCTTGCTGTTTTACAATTTGTATGGAAAAACTACGGAGATTCTATGGTATTGCAAGTCAGTACACATTTTCTGTACAACAATCTGGAAAAAAATGTTTATACCCCTTAGACCCAGTAAATGTAGGTGGTAATTTTTAAGGATCGTCAAAAATTAAAGTACAAGGATATTCATTTCAGTACTATTTATAATAGTGTAAAATTGTAAACCATGCAAATGCTCCGTAGTTAAAAAAGTAAAGAAATTATAAAATCACACATATTTTGATGTATTATGCAGTCATTAAAAATAAGTTTCAAAGAGTATTTAGTAACAAGGACAAAATTCTAACAATGTGATGTTTAGATGCCCTATAAATATGTATTGAATAAATAAATAAAATACTGAATTCAAAATAATGTATAAAGAATTAACATTTTCCAAATAAGAGATCATGAAGAAATATTATGTTTTACTTTTCCTAAAGGTAAACTTTTTTTTAAGTAGAGCATATACAGTGTACAAATCATTAGTAATTCTGAATTCTTACAGCTAAATGAATTTTTACAAAGGGAACACCCTGTGTGACCACATATTTAAGAAACGGAACTCCATCTGCAGCCCCAGAAGCCACCTATTCCACACCCTGTCATTATTCCTCACTCCCAAATGTAGCCATTGTGTGACTTCTAACATTCTAGATTATGGCTATGATACTCTATATTATTGTTAGATTTTTCTAAACCACTGGATTATGCTTGTATTTGAATTTTATATAAATGATTCATTTATTAGGTATTCTTTTATGTCTAGCCAATTTTGCTCAAATTTTGTCTATGAAATTCATACATATATAGCAGTATTTTGTTAATTATTGAAGCTGCTTTACTATTATCTTGTATAGTTTTCTAAACATACTCTTGATAGATATTTATCTATTTCTTGTTTTTGGCAAATAGGCAATTAATGCTGTACTACATGCCTTTTTAGTGAACATATATATGCATTTCTAACATACCTGTGAATGAGCCTGTTGGGTTATGTGATGTGCATATATCTGACTTTAGTAGATGCTACCAGTTTTCCAAAGTAGTTGTACCCATAGACGGTGCCATCTGCAGAGTTTGAGAGCTCCACTTGTTTCACATCTTTATCATCACTTTGAATTATCATGGTTTTCTAATTCCAGCCATTCAAAGGGTGTATAGTGGTATTTTATAATAACAAAGTTGTTTTCATATGTTTCTTGGTCATCTTGATCTTTTGATTTGTGAAGTGTCTGTTGAAACTACTTGCCTATTTTTCTATTTTTTTTTCCTCTTTTTTATTTTCATATAGGAGTTACTTATACATCCTGAATTGAGTTCCTTTGTTAGGTATGTGTATTTCAGATTTCTTCTAGAGTATAGCTTGCATTTTTATTCTTTTAATGACATTTTTGATACAAAGATGTTCTTAATTTTGATGCAGTTTTATTTATCCATCTTTTCCAACTGTAACTTGGGCTTTTTGTATCCTATGTAGAAAGAAACATTAAACTGTATTACCTTATAGAGGCTTTCTTGTTTATCTTTCACAGTAGGTATATACATCAAGGTTCGTGTTTTATACATTTTCACTTTTGACCTAGTACCAATAATTGAAAGATCATCCCTTTTTGCTATACTGTTGTAAATAAGCTATATGATCTTTTCCATTAATCAAGTAATTGTATGTGTATGGGATATTTATAGACTTGTTCTGATATCTGTATTTTCTTTTACTAGTCCACACATATGTTCTTACTGAATGTCTATAATCAATCTTGCTCACAGGAAGTATCAAGCTTTTATATTTGTTCTTCTACATTGCCTTATCATTTATGGTCCTTTATATTTCTACCAAAACATTATATCACAAACTGATTTTAAGTCTTCTAAAAAATTCTTTCATCAATGTTTTGTGGAATAATTAATATGTATTAGGTAGGTTTTGGTGCAATTTTAATTTATAGCATTTTAAAACTTCCATTTTTAAACTGATATTTCCAGTATATTAAACATAGATTTTGTGTATCCTATATTCAGCTCCCTTGCTGAATTGCTGATTTTTAAAGTAATAGTTTTAAAATTAATACTGAGACTGATTAATATTGATAATCATTAATGACTTATGAACAATTGATATATTAGTTTACTGCTAAATAAATTTAAATTAGTTTTTTTATTTTTATATATAACCATGTTTTTAATGAATAATAGCAGTTTTATGATATTTTCCCCAATTTTATATGTTTATATGTTTTTACCTTATTACCATGATTAGAAAGTACAGAATACATTGCTGTTAACTATCACCATGCTGTACTTATTCATCCTGTCTAACTGAAACTTTGTACCTTTTGGCCAACACCCCTTAGTCTCTGGCAATTACAATTCTACTCTGTAAATCTGTGAGTTCAACTTTTTTCAGAGTTCACATATAAGTAAGGATCATGCAGTATTTCTTCCTGTGGTTGACTCAGTTCACTTAGTGTTATGTTTTTGAGTTTCATCCATATTATTGCAAATGACAGGATTTTCTTCTTTTTTAAAAGCTGAATAATTCTATTGCATACATAAATACCACATTTTCTTCATTCATCTGTTGGACATAGGTTGATTCTATATCTTGGCTATAGCGATAATGCAGCAATAAACATGGTAGTTCACGTATCTTTTCACGATACTAATTTTAATTCCTTTGGATATACATTCAGAAGTGTGGTAGTCCTATTTTAATTTTTTATTATACTTTAAGTTCTGGAGTAGATGTGCAGAATGTGCACGTTTGTTACATAGGTATACATGTGCCATGGTGGTTTGCTGCACACATCAACCCATCATCTACATTAGGTATTTCTCCTAATGCTATTCCTCCCCTACCCTGCAAACCCCTGACAGGCCCTGGTGTGTGATGTTCCCCTTCCTGTGTCCATGTGTTCTTATTGTTCAACTCCCACTTATGAGTAAGAACATGTGGTATTTGGTTTTCTGTTCTTGTGTTAGTTACTGAAAATGATGGTTTCCAGATCCATCCATGTCCCTGCAAAGGACATTAACTCATCCTTTTTTATGACTGCATAGTATTCCATGGTGTATATGTGCCACATTTTCTGAATCCAGTCTCTCATTGATGGGCATTTGGGTTGGTTCTAAGTCTTTGCTATTGTGTACATGCTGCAATAAACATACATGTGCATGTGTCCTTATAGTAGAATGATTTATAAACCTTTGGGTATATACCCAGTAATGGGATTGCTGGGTCAAATGGTATTTCTGGTTCTAGATCCTTGAGGAATTGCTACGCTGTCTTCCACAATGGTTCAACTAATTTATACTCCTACCAACAGTGTAAAAGCATTCCAGTTTCTCCACAGTCTCTCCAGCATCTGTTGTTTCCTGACTTTTTAATGATTGCCATTCTGACTGGTGTGAGATGGTACCTGATTATGGTTTTGACCAGTGATAGTGAGCATTTTTTCATGGCTGTTGGCTGCATAAATGTCGTCTTTTGAAAAGTTCCTGTTCATATACTTTGCCCACTTTTTGATGGGGTTGTTTTTTTTTCTTGTAAATTTGTTTAAGTTCTTTGTAGATCTGGATATTAGCCCTTTGTCAGATGGATAGATTGCAATAATTTTCTCCCATTCTGTAGGTTGCCTGTTCACTCTGATGATAGTTTCTTTTGCTGTGCAGAAGCTGTTTAGTTTAATTAGATCCCATTTGTTAATTTTGGCTTTTGTTGCCATTGCTTTTAGTGTTTTAGTCATGAAGTCTTTGCCCATGCCTATGTCCTGAATGGTATTGCCTAGGTTTTCATCTAGGGTTTTAATGGTTTTAGGTGTTAAATTTAAGTCTTTAACCTATCTTGAGTTAATTTTTGTATAAGGTGTAAGGAAGGGGACCAATTTCAGTTTTCTGCATATGGCTAGCCAGTTTTCCCAACACCATTTATTAAATAGGGAATCCTTTCCCCATTGCTTGTTTTGGTCAGGTTTGTCAAAGATCAGATGCTTGTAGATGTGTGGCATTATTTCTGAGGCCTCTGTTCTGTTCATGGTCTATATATCTGTTTTGGTACTAGCACCATGCTGTTTTGGTTACTGTAGCTTTGTAGTATAGTTTGAAGTCAGGTAGCATGATGCCTCCAGCTTTGTTCTTTTTGCTTAGGATTGTCTTGGCTATGCAGGCTCATTTTTGGTTCCATATGAAATTTAAAGAAGTTTTTTTCTAATTCTGTGAAGAAAATCAATGGTAGTTTGATGGGGATAGCATTGAATCTATAAATTACTTTGGGCAGTATGGCCATTTTCATGATATTGATTCTTCTTATCCATGAGCATGGAATGATTCTCCATTTGTTTGTGTCCTCTCTTATTTCCTTGAGCAGTAGTTTGTAGTTCTCCTTGAAGAGGTACTTCACATCCCTTGTAAGTTGTATTCCTAGGTATTTTATTCTCTTTATAGCAATTGTGAATGGGAGTTCACTCATGATTTGGTTCTGTTTGTCTATTATTGGTGTATAGGAATGCTTGTTATTTTTGCACATTGATTTTGTTTCCTGAGACTTTGCTGAAGTTGCTTATCCACCTAAGGAGATTTTTGGCTGAGACAATGGGGTTTTCTAAATAGAGAATCATGTCATCTGCAAACAGAGACAATTTGACTTCCTCTCTTCCTATTTGAATACTCTTTCTTTCTCTTGCCTGATTGCCCTGGCCAGAACTTCCAATACTATGTTGAATAGGAGTGGTGAGAGAGGGCATCTTTGTTTTTGTGACGGTTTTCAAAGGGAATGCTTCCAGTTTTTGCCCATTCAGTATAATATTGGCTGTGGGTTTGTCATAAATAGCTCTTATTATTTTGAGGTACGTTGCATCAATACCTAGTTTATTGAGACTTTAGCATGAAGCTGTGTTGAATTTTGTTGAAGGCCTTTTCTACATCTATTGAGATAATTGTGTGATTTTTGTCATTGGTTCTGTTTGTGATGGATTACATTTATTGATTTGCATATGTTGAACCAGACTTACATCCCAGGGATGAAGCCTACTGAAATGTGGATAAGCTTTTTGATGTGCTGCTGAATTTGGTTTGCCAGTATTTTATTGAGAATTTTTGCATTGATGTTAATCAGGAATATTGGCCTGATATTTTTTTGTTGTTGTCTCTGCCAGGTTTTGGTATCAGGATGATGCTGGCCTCATAAAATGACTTGGGGGGATTCCCTCTTTTTCTATTGTTTGAAATAGTTTCAGAAAAAATGGTACCAACTCCTCTTTGTCCCTCTGGTAGAATTTGGCTGTGAATCCTTCTTGTCCTGCGCTTTTTTTGGTTAGTAGGCTATTAATTACTGCCTCAGTTTCAGAACTTGTTATTGTACTATTCTATTCAAGGATTCCACTTCTTCCTGGTTTAGACTTGGGAGAATGTATGTGTCCAGGAATTCATCCATGTCTTCTAGATTTTCTAGTTTATTTGTGTAGAGGTGTTTATATTATTCTTTGATGGTACTTTGTATTTCTGTGGGATCAGTAGTGATAGCCCCTTTATCATTTTTTATTGCATTTATTTGATTCTTCTCTCTTTATTAGTCTAGATAGTGGTCTATCTATTTTGTTGATCTTTTCAAAAAACCAGCTTCTGGATTCATTGGTTTTTTTATTTTTGAAGGGATTTTTTATGTCTATATCTCCTTCAGTTCTGCTCTGATCTTAGTTATTTCTTGTTTTCTGCTAACTTTTTAATTTGTTTGCTCTTGCTTCTCTAGTTCTTTTAATTGTGATGTTACAGTATTGATTATAGGATCTTTCCTGCTTTCTCTTGTGGGCATTTAGTGCTATAAATTTTCCACTAAACACTGCTTTAGCTTTGTCCCAGAGATTCTGGTACGTTGTGTCTTTGTTCTCATTGGTTTCAAAGAACTTAATTATTTTTGCCTTAATTTTGTTATTTACCCAGTAGTCATTCAGGAGCAGGTTGTTCAGTTTCCATGTAGTTGTGAGGTTTTGCATGAGTGTCTTAATCCTGAGTTCTAATTTGATGGCACTGTGGTCTGAGAGACTCTTAGGATTTCCGTCCTTTTGCATTTTCTAAGGAGTGTTTTACTTCTAATTATGTGGTCAATTTTAGAATAAGTGCGATGTGGTGCTAAGAAGAATGTATATTCTGTTGATTTGGGGTGGAGAGTCGTGTAGATGTCTATTAGGTCTGCTTGGTTCAGAGCTGAATTCATGCCCTGAATACCCTTGTTAATTTTCTGTCTTGCTGATCTGCCTAATATTGAAAGTGGGATGTTAAAGTCTCCTACTATTATTGTGTGGGAGTCTAAGTCTCCTTGTAGGTCTCTTAAGAACTTGCTTTATGAATCTTTGTGCTCCTGTATTGGGTGCATGTATATTTAGGATAGTTAGTTCTTCTTCTTGCATCAGTCCCTTTACTATTATGTAATGCCCTTCTTTGTCTCTTTTGATCTTTGTTGATTTAAAGTCTATTTCATCAGAGACTAAGATTGCAACCCCTGCTTTTTATTTTTGGCTTTCCATTTTCTTGGAAAATATTCCTCCATCCCTTTATTTTGAGCCTACGTGTGTCTTTGCATGTTAGATGGGTCTCCTGAATACAGCACATTGATGCATCTTGACTCTTTATCCAATTTGCCACTCTGTGTCTTTTAATTGGGGCATTTAGCCCATTTACATTTAAGTTTAATATTGTCATGTGTGAATTTGATCCTGTCATTATGATGCTAGCTGGTTATTTTACCCATTAGTTGATGCAGTTTCTTCAGAGTGTCAATGGTCTTTATGATTTGTTACAGTTTTGCAGTGGCTGGTACCGGTTGTTCCTTTCCATGTTCAGTGCTTCCTTCAGGAGCTCCTGTAATGCAGGTCTGGTGGTGACAAAATCTCTCAGCATTTGCTTGTCTGTAAAGGATTTTATTTCTCCTTTGCTTATGAAGCTTAGTTTGGCTGGATATAAAATTTTGGTTTGAAAATTCTTTAAGAATGTTGAATATTGGCCCCTACTCTCTTCTGGCTTGTAGGCTTTCTGCAGAGAGATCTGCTGTTAGTCTGATGGGCTTCCCTTTGTGGATAACCCAACCTTTCTCTCTGTCTGCCCTTAATATTTTTTCCTTTATTTCAACCTTGGTGAATCTGATGATTATGTATCTTGGGGTTGCTCTTCTTGAGGAGTATCTTTGTGGTGTTCTCTGTATCTTCTGAATTTGAATGTTGGCCTGCCTTGCTAGGTTGGAGAAATTCTCCTTGATAATATCCTGAAGAGTGTTTTCCAACTTGGTTCCATTCTCCCCATCACTTTCAGGTACACCAATCAAACACAGGTTTGGTCTTTTTACGTAGTCTTTTCCTTGGAGGCTTTGTTTGTTTCTTTTCATTCTTTTTTTTCCCTCTAATTTAGTCTTCACACTTTATTTCTTTAAGTTGATCTCCAATCCCTGATATCCTTTCTATCCTATCTATCAATAGCTTGATAGATTCAGCTGTTGATATTTGTGTATGCTTCACGAAGTTCTCATGTTGTGTTTTTCAGCTCCATCAGGTCGTTTATGTTCTTCTCTAAACTGGTTATTCTAGTTAGCAATTCCTGGAACCTTTTTTCAAGGTTCTTAGTTTCCTTGCATTGGGTTAGAACATGCTCTTTTAGCTCGGATGAGTTTGTTATTATCCACCTTCTGAAGCCTACTTCTATCAGTTCATCAGTCTCATTGTCCATCCAGTTTTGTTCCCTTGCTTACAAGGAGTTGTGATCCTTTGGAGAAGAAGAGGCATTCTGGTTTTTGGAATTTTCAGCCTTTTTCCACTGGTTTTTCCCCATCTTCATGGATTTATCTACCTTTGATGTTGGTGACCTTCAGACGGGGTTTTTGTGTCTGGATGTCTTTTTTGTTGATGTTGCTATTCCTTTCTGTTTGTTCATTTTCCTTCTAACAGGCCCCTCTGCTGCAGGTCTGCAAGAGTTTACTGGAGGTCCACTCCAGACCCTGTTTGCCCGGGTATCACCAGTGGAGGCTGCATAACAGCAAAGATTGCTCCCTGTTCCTTCCTCTGGAAGCTTTGTCCCAGAGGGGCACCCGCCAGGTGCCAGCCAGAGCTCTCCTGTATGAGGTGTCTCCCAGTCAAGAGACATGGGGGTCAGGGACCTACTTGAGGAGGCAGTCTGACCATTAGCAGAGTTCGAACGCTGTGCTGAGAGATCTACTGCTCTCTTCAGATCTGTCAAGCAGGGATGTGTAAGTCTGCTGAAGCTGCACCCACAGCCACCCCTTCCTCCAGGTGCTCTGTCCCAGAGAGATGGAGATTTTATCTATAAGCCCCTGACTGGGGCTGCTGCCTGATTTTCAGAGATGGCCTGCACAGATAGGAGGAATCTAGAAAGGCAGTCTGGCTACAGCAGCTTTGCTGAGCTGCAGAGGGCTCCGCCCGGTTGGAACTTCCTGGCAGCTTTGTTTAAACTGTGAGGGGAAAAACTGCCTACTGAAGCCTCAGTGATGGTGGATGCCCCATCCCCACCAAGCTTGAGCATCCCAGGTTGACTTCAGACCACTGTGCTGGCAGCGAGAATTTCAAGCCAGTGGATCTTAACTTGCTGGGCTCCATGTGGGTAGGATCCGCTGAGCTAGGTCACTTGCTCCCTGGCTTCAGCCCCCTTTCCAGGGGAGTGAACAGGTCTGTCTTGCTGTGTTCCAGGCACCCCTGGGGTATGAGAAAAAGAAAAACTCCTGCAACTAGCTCAGTGTCTGCCCAAATGGTAGCCCAGTTTTGTGCTTGAAACCCAGGGTCTTGGTGGCATAGGCACCAGAGGGAATCTCCTGGTCTGTGAATTGCAAAGACTGTGGGAAAAGCATAGAATCTGGGCTGTAGTGCACTGTTCCTCACAGCAGAATCCCTCACGGCTTCCCTTGGCTAGGGGAGGGATTTCCCTGACCCCTTGCACTTACTGAGTGAGGCGACGCCCCACCCTGCTTTGGCTCACCCTTTGTGGGCTGTTCCCACTGTCTAACCAGTCCTAATGAGATGAGCCAGGTACCTCAGTTGGAAATGCAGTAATAAATTGCCTTTTGTGTTGATCTTGTTGGGAGCTGCAGACCAGAGCTGTTCCTGTTCAGCCATCTTGCGAGCCTCCAAAAACCTTATTTTAATTTTTTGAGGAACTTTCATACTATTTTCCTTAATAGCTGTATCAGTTTACTTTCTTATCAACAGTGTACAAGGTTTCCCTTTACTCCACATCTTTGCCACCACTTATATTTTATATTTTTGATAACAGCTATTCTAACAAGTGTGAGGTGACATCTCATTGTGGTTTTGATTTGAATTTCCCCAATGATTAGTGATGCTAAGTATTTTTTTACATGGCTATTGGCCGTTTGCATGACTTCTTTTGAAAAATGTCTATTCAAGTCCTTTGCCCATTTTTAGATCAGGTTACCTGTTTGTTTGCTATTGAGTTGTTTGAATTCTTTATATATTTTGTATATTAACCTCTTATGATATGGAAGGTTTGCAATTATTTTTTCCCATTCCATAGGTTGTCTTTTTACTCCATTATTTCCTCTGCTTTGCAGAAGCCTTTTAGTTTGGTGTAATGCCATTTGTCTATTTGTGCTTTTGTTGTGTATGCTTTGGGGATCCAAAAAGTAATTTTGCAGATCAACGTCAAGAAGTCTTTATCTTTTGTTTTCTTCTAGTAGTTTTATTTTTTCAAACCTTATGTTTAAATCTTTATTTTGAGTTGATTTTTGTATGTGGTTTAAGGGTGCAATTTTTTTTTCTACTATATGTAGATACCCAGTTTTCTTAGCATTATTTGTTGAAGAGACTGTCCTTTTTTCATTGTATGATCTTGACACCTCTATTGAAATCAATTGATATAAATGCATGGGATTTGTTTCTGGGTTCTCTATTATTTTCAATCATTTGTTTTTATGGCATTACCATATAGTGTTGATTACTATAGCTTTGTAATATGGTTTGAAATCAGAAAGTGTGGTTCCTTCAACTTTGTACTTTTTGCTCAAGATTGCATTGACTATTCAGTGTATTTTGTGGTTCTATCTGTATTTTAGTATTTTTTTTTCTATTTCTGTAAAAAATGCCATTGGAATTTTGGTAGGAATTACATTAAATCTGCAGATTGCTTTGAATAGTATGGGCATTTTTAACACTATAAACTTGTTTGAGTCTTCCAATCCCTAAACAATAGTATATCTTTCTATTTATTTGTGTTTTATTAAATTTCTGTTGTCAATGTTTTATAATTTATATGTCCACTATATAGGTTTTTCACTTCCTAGGTTAAGTTTATTCCTACATATTTTACTTTTTGATGCTATTATAAATGAGATGTTTGTCTGGATTCTTTTTTGGATAATTTGTTTTTAGTTTTTGGAAATACTACTAATTTTTGTATGTTGATTTTGTATCTTTCAGTTTTACTTACATTATTAGTAGTAATGGTTTTTTCGTGGTCTTTAAAGTTTTCTGTATAAATATATATATGTATATCCATATTTTAAAAAATCATCAATAAACACAGGTAATTTAACTTCTTTTATGACTTGGATGCCTTTAATTTCTTTTTTCTTGCTTAATTGTTTTGGCTAGGACTTCCACTACTATGTTGTATAGAAATGGCAAGAGTAGTCATTCTTATTTTGTTCCTGATCTTAGGGTAAAAGCTTCAACTTTTCACTGTTAAGTATGATGTTAGCTGTGGGCTCATAATACACAGCCTTCATTGTGTTAAGGTACAGTCCTTCTATACTTAATTGGAGGAGTTTTTTTTTTAAAAATCATAAAATGATGTTAAATTTTGTCAAATGTTTTTTCTTCATTCATGGAGAGGATAATATGTTTTTTGTCCTTCCTTCTGGTAATTTGGTATACTGTATTTATTGATTTGCATATGTTTGAAGCTTCTTGCATCCCAGGGGTGAATTTCAGTTGATTATGGTATATGATCCTTTTAATGTGCTCTTGAATTCAGTTTTCTGATTTTTTGTTGAGGATTTTTACATCTATGTTAATCAGAAACATTGGCCTGTCATTTCTTTTTCTTACAGTGTCCTTGTCTAGTTTTGATATTGGGGTAATGCTAGCCTCATAAAATAAGTTTGGAAGTATTCTCTCTTTAATTTTTTTGGAGGAATTTAAGAAGGATTGGTGTTCTTTAAATGTTTGGTAAATTTCTATTATGAAGACAACAGGTTCTGAGATGTTCTTTGACAGGAGAAGTTTTATTACTGATTAGGCTCCTTGCTTGTTATTGGTTTGTTCATATATTCTGTTTCTTCAGGATTCATTCTGAGTAGATTTGATCTGTTTAGGAATTTGTTCTTCTAAGTTATCCCAATTGTTGGCATATAATTGTTCATAGTAGTTTCTTATGATCCTTTGTAATTCTGTGGCATTAGTTACAATGTCTCCTCTTTTACTTTTGATTCTATTTATTTTAGTCTTCTCTCTTTTTTAATTAATCTAGCTAAAGGTTTGCCAATTTTGATTATCTTTTTTTAAAAAAGGCAAGTCTTGATTAACTCTATTGTTTTATTGCTATTTCACACGTGTGCTCTAATCTTTGTTATTTTTGTTATCCTTCTCTCTATTAACTTTGTTCTTATTTTATCCTTCTTTTTCTAGTTCCTTGAGGTGTAATGTTAGGTCACTTATTTGAGATTTCTTCTTTTTTTAATTTAACCATTTATTGCTATAAACTTTCTTCTTAGAACTGCTTTTACTGCATCCCATAAGTTTTGATATGTTGTGTTTCCATTTGCATATGTCTAAAGAGTTTTTTTCATTTCCCTTTTGATGTCTTTGACCCACTGGTTCTTCAGGAGCACATTGTTTAATTTCCACATATTTGTAAATTTTCCGATTTTACTTCTATCAATTTCTAGTTTTATTTCTTGGTTGTCAGAAAAGGTGCTTGATATGATTTCAATCTTCTTAAATTTCTTATGACTTGTTTTGTGGCCTAAAATATCTATCCTGGAGAATGTCCCATGTGCACTTGAGAAAAATACATATTCTGTTGTATTTGGACAAAATGTTCTGTATATTTATTATATGTTGATTTGCTCTAAAGTGCGGTTCAAGTCCAGTGTTTCCTTATTGACTAGGTATTCTATTTATTGTTAAAAGTAGGATATTAAAGTCCTCTATCATTATATTGCTGTCTATTTCTCCCTTCAGATCTGTTGATATTTACTTTAAGTAGTCTGATGTTGGATGCATGTATATATGTATACACACACATGCACACAGACACATAATTGTTATATTCTCTTAACGAATTGGCACTTTTATCATTATATAATAATTACCTTTTTGTCCCTTCTGATGGTTTTCTAATTAAAGTCTATTTTGTTTGATATATCCCTACTCTCTTTTGTTAATTATTAATAAGGAATATTTTTCTCATACCTTCACTTTCAGTCTATATGCATTTTTAAAGATAAAGTGAATATCTTGTTGGCAGCATATAGTTGAATCCTGTTTTTTAAAATCCATTAAGCCATTTACATTTAAAGTTATTGATAGGTAAAAATTTACTATTGCCATTTTATTTTCTGGCTGTTTTGTAATTTTTAGTAGTCTTATTTTTAACTTTTTGTTAATAATTTTCATTGAGATATAAATATGATTTTTTATCTTTATATTGTTAAAAGGGTGAATTAGACAGGTAGATTGTTTTAAATGGGCTTTATTTTTTCAGACTATTTTTAGGTTCACAGCAAAATTAAGCAGAAGATACAGAAACTTTCTCTACACACTTAGCCTTACCACACCCACGTCCTCCCTCCTTATCAAAATCTCCTGCCAGAATGGTACATTTATTATACTTGATGAACCTCTATTGACAAAACATTATCACCCAGAGTTCATAATTTATATTAGTTTTCACTCTTGATGTTATATATTCTTTGGGTTTGAGTAAATATATAATGGGATGTATCTGTCATTATAATATTATGCAGTGTGGTTTCACTGCCTTAAAAGTCCTCTGTGCTCTTTCTATCCCTCTCTCAAACCCTTGGCAACCACTGATATTTTACATTTCCCTACTTTTGCCTTTTTCACTATGTCATATAATTGAAATCATACAATAGGTGGCCTTTTTATGTTTGCTTCTTTCACTTAATAATATGAATTAAGATTCCTTTTTATCTTTTCATGGTATAATAGCTCATTTTTTAACAGTAAATAATATTTTATTGTGTTGTTTACTACAGTTCATTTATTCATTTATTTCCCGAAGGACATCTTAGTTGCTTCCAAATTTTGGCAATTATGAGTAAAGCTGCTATAAATATGTGTGTTTAAGTTTTTGTGTAGACGTGAGTTTTCAGTTCCTTTGGATAAATACCAAAGATCATAATTGTTGGATTGTATGGTAATATTATGTTTAGTTTTGTAAGAAAGCACCAAATTGTCTTCCAAAGTGATTATACATTTTGAAATCTTACTAGCAATGAATAAGTTTTTGCTTTTCTACATCTTCATCAGCAGTTGGTGCTGTCAGTATTTTCACCATGCTAATAGGTACATAGGGTGCTCTCATTTTCATTTGATTTTGAATTTCCCTGATTAAATATGATATGGAACATTTTGGTTTGCCATCTCTATATCTTCTTTAGTGAGATGTCTGTTAAAGTCTTTGGCCCATTTTTAAATTAAGCTAATTGTGATCTTATTATTAAATTTTAAAAAGTATTTGTATATATTTACAACAGTCCTTTAATATATTAATATCCTTTAATCCTTTAATATGATATTTAATCCTTTAAGATGATATTTTCTTATAATAAGAAAATACTTGCCTTTTGCAGATATTTTCTTCCAATCTGTGGCTTGTCTTTTCATTCTCTAGACAGTGTCTTTCACAAAATAGGACTTTTTAATTGTAATGAAGTTCAGCTTATCAATTTATTTTCCCAGATTGTGCCTTTGGTATTGCAAGTAAAAAGTTATGACCAAATCCATGGTCATCTAGATTTTCTTCTATGTTATTTTCTAAGATCTTTTATAGTTTTTCATTTTATGTTTAGTTCTGTGAGTCATTTTTGGTTAATTTTTGTACAGGTGTAAAGTTTGTGTCTAAATTTATGTATTTTGCATGTTGATGTGTGTGTAAGCACCATTCGTTGTTTTAGCATTGTTTGTTGAAAATATATTTTCTTCATTGCGTTGCCTTTGCTCCTTTGTCAAAAATCAATTGACTATATTTACGTGGGCCTATTTCTGGGCTCTCTTTTGTTTTAGCCTATTTATCTCCTTTTTTTTTTACTAATACCACACTGTCTTGATAGTATATTAAGTCAAGTAGTGTCAGTTTTCCAATTTTACTCTTCCCTTTCACTATTCTTTAATTACTGTGGGTCTTTTGCCTTTCCATAGAAACTTCAGAGTAAGTTAGTTGATAGTCACAAAATAACTTGCCAGTATTTTGACTGGGATTGCATTGCATCTGTTGACCAAGTTAGTAGAACTGACATTTTGACAGTGTTGAGTCTTCCTATCCATGAACATGGAATATCTCTCCATTTATTTTGGTTCTTTTTAATTTCTTTTTATCAGAGTTTAGTCATTTCTCTCATATAAATCTTGTCCATATTTTGTTGGATTTATACCTAGATATTTCATTTCTGGGGGTGCTAATATAAATAAATGGTACTGTATTTTAATTTCAAATTTCACTTGTTAATTTCTAGTACCAAGAAAGGCAGTTGACTTTTGTATATTAACCATACATCCTGCAACCCTCTTATTAATGTTTATTATTTCCAGGACATATTTTTGTCAATTTTTTTCAAATTTTCTACACAGAAGATCATATCACCTTCAAATAAAGGCAGTTTGCTTTCTTTCAATTTGCATACCTTTCACTTCCTTTTCTTATTGCTATAGCGAGGACTTCCCAGTACGATGTTGAAAAGTGGTAAGAAGGTACGTCTTTGCCTTTATCCTGATATTAGAGGAAAGCTTCATATTTCTTACCATGTTTGCTGTAGGGGTATTTGTTTTTGTATAGATATTCTTTCCCTAGCTGAGTAAATTTCCCTTTATTTCTAATTTACTGAGAGGTTTTTTTTTTTTTTTCATTTAAGTAATGAATAGGTTTCCATTTTGTCAAATGCTTTCTCTGCATCTATTGTTATAATCATGTTTTTTTCTTATTCAGTTGATATGATAGATACATTGCTGTGTTTTGAATGTATCCTAAAAGTGCATGCATTAAAACTTTAGTCCCTAAATTCATGTGTTGATTGGAGGTGGGGACCTTGGGGAGCAATTAGGATTAGATAAGTTAATCAGGGTGGAGTTCTCATGATAGGATTGGTGGCTTTATAAAAAGAGGAAGAGAGACCTAAGCCAACATGCATAATCTTGCCCTCTTGCCATGTGATGGCCTTCACTATGTAATGACACAGCAAGAAGGCCTTCACTAGGTGCCAGCACCATGCTCTTAAGACTTCCCAGCCTCCAGAACTATCAGCTAAATTAATTTCTTTTACTTATTAGTTATCCAGCTTGTGGTATTCTGTTATAGCAGTGCAGAAAAACTAAGACATAGCAATTGATTTCCAAATGTTGAACCAGTCTTGCATACATGGGATAAATGACACTTGGTCATACTGTGTAATTATTTTTATACATTTTTCCAATTCAATTTACTTTTTTGGGCAGATTTTTGCTTCTGTGTTCATGAGAGATTTTGGTCCGTCGTTTCCTTTCCTTGTAGTTTTTTGGTCTAGTTTCAATTTGGGGAATTCTAGCCTTATAAAATGAGTTAGGAAGTACTCCCTGTGCTTCTATATTTTGAAAGAGATTGTAGAGAACTGGTATAAGTTCTTCCTGAAATGTTTGGTAGAATTCAACTGTGAACTTTTATGGAGCTAGTGCTTCACTGTTTTTTTTTTTTTTTTTTTTTTTTTTTCTTTTTTTTTTGAGACAGGGTCTCACTCTGTCACCTAGGCCGGAGTACAGTGACATGATCTGAGCTCACTCCAACCTCTGCCTCCTGGGCTCAGGCAATCCTCCCACCTCAGCCCCTCACAGTAACTGTGACTACAGGTGTGCATCACAAATGCCTGGCTAATTTTCGTATTTTTTTGTAGAGATGGGGTTTCGCCATGTTGCCACGCCTGGTCTTGAATTCCTGAGCTCAAACCATCTGCCCTCTTTGGCCTCCTAAAGTTCACTGGTGGATTTTTAAAGTTAAATTAACTGTACATTCCTGCGGGGGAGATGTCTTTGTGATATATTATACCTTTTAATGTATAGCTAAATTTTATTTGATGGTATTTTGTTTAAAGTTGCTCTCAATATTTATGATAGTTAGGCTTTAACTATCCTTTCTATACTTGATTCTAGAGAAAAGGCCAAGAAGTGACTACTTTTCCTTTTTTATAATAGTTTCATCATGTTTTGGTTTCAGAATTAAGCTATGCTCAAACTGGAGCTCAAGCTCCAGTACAAATTTTCCTTTGTACTGGAAGGCTTGGTGTAAGACTGATATTGTTTCTTTCTTAGTAATTTAAAAGACTTAAGTGATGAAGCAATCCATGATGACTTATTTGTGGGGAGGGTTTTAAAAACATATTCAAATTCCTTAATAGATTTAGGAATAGAGAAATTTGCTGTTTCTTCTTGTGTGCATTTTTAAGATTTGTTTTTTGTGTGTGCCATTTTGCCTTTCACCTAAAATTTCAAATGTATTAGAAAATTGTGATCATAATCCCCTATATATTTTTAATGTATATAAAATCAATGTAATGATATATTTTATTTGTTCCCAATATTTAAAAAAATACCTTAGGTTTGCCATAATATATATTTTTTTTAAGTCAGACTTTGGCTTTTGTATTTATTCTTATTCCTGTGCTACATGTTACTACAAACATGTTGGCTTAAAACAGCACACATTTATTTTCCTACAGTTCTGTAAGCCAAAAATCCAAAACCAGTTTCACTGGGCTGAAAATTATGGTATCGGCAGGATCATATTCCCTCCGGTGGTTATGTGGAATAATAAATTTTCTTGCCTGTTCCAACATCCAGAATTATGTTCCTTGATTTTGTTGGCTTGTGGTCCCTTCCTCTGTCTTCTCAGTCAAAAGCATGGTACCTTGCTTCCTTTGTCATATTGTCTTCTGTCTCTGTAGTCCGTATTTTTTTACTTCAATCTTATAAGACACTTGTGATTATATTTAGGGCCCACCCAGATAATCTAGTATATTCTTCCATTCCCCAAATACTTAATTTAGTCATATATGTAAAATTCCTTTTGCCATATATCATTCAAACTACAAGAATTACAGTATCTTGGGAGCCATTATCCAGCCTACCACAACCTTGATTTTTTTCACCGTGTATTTGTTGTACAAGTTATTAATTTCTGCAGTTATTTTTTAATTTTTATATTCTTTAATTTTGCTCTTTGTGTTACTTTTTATAGATAAATAATTGATTTTTAGGCTTTTTGTTTTCTAATATGTGCATGCATGCATGGTTTTAAGGTTCATCTGGTACAGTTTTAGCTGTATCCCACAAAATTTATTAGATGGCATATTCATTATATCTAAAATGTATTTTACACTTATATGAAGTAAAATAAATAAAATATATTTAATTTTGGTAATTTTAAAAATCATTATTTAGAAGAGTTTTCATAGTTTCCAAATATCTGGGAATATTTCTAGTTATCTTTTTGCTATTGATTTGCACGTAATTATCCTTAAGTGAAAATATAACTTTAATCCTTGATTAGCTAGCTTTTATAAAGCAGTTTAATGAGCCATTATATTAATATTATCAAATATTTCATTGGCACTTGAAAATAACTTATCTTTTGGTATATCTATTGTATATGTTCATATTGCCGGAAAATCATCATATGATTTAGTTCTATCAGTTACTGAGAAAAGTGTAGTAAAGTCTCCTACAATGACTCTAGATTTTTGCACTTGTTATTTTTGTCCTGTCTATTTTTGCTTTATATATTTTGAAACTATGTTATTGGCTAGATACAAATTTAGTATTGTTATAAATTCTTGATGTAGTAACATTTTTCATTGTAAAATGTCCTTTATCAATGCTTATGTTTTAAACTCTATTTTCATAATATAGATCTACCAGCTTTATTTTAATAAGTATTCACAGGGACATCTTTTTATATCTTCTTATATCACTGCTATGTCTTCATTACCCTCAACTTTTCATATTTAAAGAAATTTATGGTTTGCCTCTTGTAAACATCTTATAATTAGTTTTTTTTTTAATCCACTGTGAAAATCTTTCATAAGAAAAAGGGGACGCTTTTTCCCCCTTCCTTGGAATAATTTATGTAGTGTTGTCATTCTTTCTAAATGGTTAATTAGATTCTTAGGTAAAAAAAATCCAGACTTTGATTTGTTTGGTAAAAAGCTGTTTAATTACTTATTTAATTTATTTAAAGATCATTATGACTTCTAAGGTTTCCTCTCTTTTCATAGGTAAGTTTTAGTAGTGATGATTTTACAGACATAGGTTCGTAGGACATGGACCTGTAGGGCTTATGGTTATTTAGAATTATGTTTAATTTCTAAACATTTAGATGTTGAGTTCTAACTTAATTCCACAATGGTCAAAGATAATATACTTTATTATTTCAGTTTTTCGAAGTGTGTTGAAACTTTCTTTATGGCCCAGGATATGTTTTCTGTATTAGAAGATCTCTCATACATTTGAAAAAATGAATATTCTGTAGTAATTGCATACAATTTTCTATGTGTATTCAGATAATTCAGCAACCATGTTGCTCAAATATTCCACATCTGTTCTTCCTTCTGGGATCATTTGCCTCCAGTTTGATGAAATTCCTTTTGTCTTTCTTGTAGAGTGGGTGCACTGACCATAAATTTTGCTGATGATATCTTTATTTCATTTTCATTTTTAAAAGATACATTTGCTGGGTATAGAAATTTATGTTGGCGTTTCATTTTCCAAGTCACTTCATTGTCTTCTGACTTTTATGACTAATGATGAGAAGTCAACTCTTATTTTTATTGTTAACTCCTAAACAACAACAGTTGGCCCTTACTCATACTCTGGCTGCTTTTAGAGTTAATTTTGGCTTTGAGCAGCTTGAGTATGATATGTCTTGGTGTCATTTTCCTTCTGTTTATTCTATTTGTGGTTCACTGAGGTTCTTGAATATGTAAGTTGATGTCGTTAACTACATCTTTAATCATATGAAGAAAATTCTGATTTTTAACCATTATTTCTTAAGTATTATCACATTACCTCCTATTTATCTGGGACTTCAAAAGATGTGCATGTCTACAATGTCTCATATCCCTCTTACATTTCTGCTTTGGTTTCTTTTTTTCTTTATATATTCAACTTGAATAAGGTTTTCAATAACCAGTCTTCTAGTTTACTTATCGTATTTTATGATATACCTAGTCTTCTGTTAAATATATCCACTGAGTTCTTAATTTGTAATATTATATTTTGTATTTCTACCATGTAAATTCCATTTTTATAGATTGTAATGCTCTAATAAAACATACCATTATCTATCTTTTCCTCAATTTACTGTCATATTAGTTATAATTACTTTCAAAACCTTGTTTGCTAACTTCAATAACTGAAGCATCTCAGGATAAGCACCTCATTTATTTTTTATTATCAATTATTTACTCCTGTTTCCTTGCATGTGTAGCAATTTTTAATTGTATTTTTGATAATGTGAACGATATTTTGTATAGAATCTCAAGGATTTTATCACTCACTGATGAGAGTTCAGTTTTGTTCTGGGCAATAATTGCATTTCAGGTGGATAATCTAGATTATCATGTGGAGGCTTGATTTTAGGCTTTAATAGGGTGTGTCTATTTTGATATTGCCCTTAATCTTGTGGTATGGGCCTTACTCCTAGGGCATGGTGTTTCTAGGATCTCAAAAAAATTTCCTAGGTATTCACCAAAGATATGTTTCTTAGGCTGGGGTTGATCTCCAACATCAATCCCATTTTGTGCAATATATGAAATTCCTGTTTCAATCTAAGCCCCTCAATAACAATTTCTGCTAGAATTCCTGAAATCTTGTCCTATGTATGTGCAGGTTCATACTTACCCAAAGGCTTTAATGATACCACTACATTAATATTTTTCGCTCCTCGTCTGATGCTTTCTTCTGTCTAATTTCCTGATTTCCAAATCTCAGCCTCCTTAACAGCTCTGTTTCCTCTGCCTCGTGGACCTGTACTTCCATTTAGAGCAGAGTAGAAAATATGCCCAGGAAGAAAACAAGGGTAAATGTGAGGCTTAATTTGGCACTTCCCTTTTCTCAAGGATTGTAGTCATGTGATCTCTGCTGCCAGTGCCTCAAAATGTTTTTTGTTGTTGTTGTTGTTGTTTTTAAATTTTATCATTGTCTGTGGCAAAAGCTTATTTGTTTCAAATGTCCTTTGGGTCTTTGGTAAGATTCATCTTTTCATTCCCCCTTAATATTACTTTATTATACATTATCTCTTTTTCCTGATCATTTATAACAGAAGACTATCAATTTCTTATTCAAATAAAGAAGTTTGCCTTTGTTAATCTTTTCACTATTTAGTATTATCTTCACTATTTTCTTCCTTCAGCTCTTTGTTTTGTTTCTCCTTCTCTTCTTGGTATGGATGATAATCTTAATTTTAGCTTTTTAATTTTACTAATATGCACATCAAAAAATATAAATATTCCTCGAGGTTTTGCTTTAGCTACATCACTCAAATTTTTCTAGGTAGTGTTTTTGAATAGTCAGTTGAAAATATTATCTATTCTTATAAGTACTTTAGATGTAAATATTTCTTAATTTAGAAATACATGTAATATTCTGCCTTGTTGATTTCTAGTGCAATTACAATTGATTTAGAGACAAGGTACTCTATGATAATAAACATTTCAAATTTTTCTGATTTGTCAGTACATATGAGTATATGGTCAAATTTATAAGTCTTTGTGTCCTCAAAAAGAATGTGTAGTCTCTAATTCTATCTGTGTCCAATAAGTCAAATTTACTAATTGTGTTCTTTAAATTCTAGGTTGACAATTGCTTTATATTAGCATTTTAAATACATAATTTTATTATCTTTTAGCTTCCATTTTTAATATTAAGAAAACTTTTGTTAGTCTTATTCTCTGACTTTAAAGAAGCTTCCTTTTGAATCTCCCATTAGCTATGTATGTATACATATATTGTACCTTTCCAGGGTTCTTCTAAATATTTGCTTTCTATTATGTTTTCTTTTTCCTTGTCTTTTAATGCTTCATTATGGGTAGTTTCTTCTGATTTTTGTTTCATTTCTAATTTCTTTAGGTGCATGTAATTGGTTCCTAAGTCTGTCTATTAAGTTCTTAATTTGGTCCTTAAATTTTGTCTTTCTAATTTTCTAGAAATTTTGCTTGACTCTTTATCAGACCTGATATTATGTAATATATTTACCACTTCATTTCTGAATTTTTCAAATGTAGCTTTTGTCTTCTTTAACAAAATGAGTTCTACAGTGTTAATTTTTATAGTGTCTAATAATCACAGCACCTGGATTTTCTGTAGGTCTGTAAATATTGCCTGTCTTATTTTTTCTGTGAGTTTTTTTCTTTTAGTCTTAACCTTTACATTTGGTATATTGGATATGTATTTAAAACATTACTTTAAAAAATATTTTAAGGCTTAGGATAGTGCTATTTTAGTTTATCTAGAACTTTTGTTTCCTTTTGCCTGGCACCTGGGGAAAGACAGCAATCTCTGATTTTCCTTATCCATATTCATTGTTTGAAAATTCCTGGGCCAATCAGAAGACTAAAAGTTAGGCTGCAGCTTCTGTGAAAACCAGTTTACTTCTGGTTCACTTTACTCAAAAAATGCAGCTCCTTACAATCTCAACCCAAAATAGCATTGGTGTATCTGGGTTTCCACCTTAGCTGGGTTCAGGACTCGCAACTTCTAAGACAAACCAAATCTTATTTAGTTTTACCTCTCACCACTTTTTTCAAGTAGACAAATGACTTTATGGCTAAAAGCTATTCTCTCTGGATAGGTGATAGTTTTTAAACCCAGCTTGGTAATGCCTTATTCTTTTGTTAGCTATCTAAAACTTTTAAGAAGATTGAAAGTATTTTAACTCATTGTAACTCATTATATTGTACTTTATATGATTGCTTCAAAGGATTTACTCTGCCACTAATAGAAACAAAAGTTCATCCACTTTAGTTCCCTGTAGATATCCATTTGACCCAATATAACTTTTTGAAAGGACCAGCTTCTGCCTGCTGATCTGCAGTAACACTCTTCTCATAAATCGAGCATCTACACATTGAATGTTTCTGGACCCTCTAACCTGTTTCATTGGACTATTCTGTCTTACACCAATGCCACAATGTTAATAATTCTGTACTTATAATAATAAATTCCTAGCAAAGCCCTCTTTGTTTATTCATTGTTTTTCAATATACATCTTAGGATTGTCTTACTTTCATAAAAATGCTGCTGGGTAGCTGGTTGGATTATTGAATCTATATATTTGAGAACCAACTTTTTAAAATGTTGAATACAATCAATGAACTTGTTATATCCTTCCATATATTTGTGCACTCCAATTTTCCTTCATAACATTTCTTATTTGGCAATGCAGAAGATCTGCAAGGCTTTTATTAGTTTAATTCTGGATATTTAAAGATTTTTATACTACTGCACATATTTTTTTTAAAAACTTCGTTTTTCAAATTTTTGTTGCTTTTACATAGGTATGTAACTGATGTTTTAAAAAATATTGACCATGAAGCCACCAAGCTTGTATACGTGGTTAGTTAATTAATTAACTAGAGTTGAGGTTTGTTCTGTCACCCAGGCTAGAGTGCAGCAGAATGATCATAGTTAACTGCAGCCTTGAACTCTTGGGTTCAAGTGATCCTCCCACCTCAGCCTCCTGACTAACTAGAACTACAGGGCTACCACTCCTGGCTAATATTTATTCATTTATTTATTTTCAAAGACAAGGTCTCACTATTTTGCCCTGGCTAGTCTTGAATTCCTGACCTCTTAGGCAGTCCTCCCACCTCAGCTTTCCAAAGAGCTGGGATTACAGAAGTGAACCACCATGCCTGGCCAACTTATTTATTAATTCAATTAAAGTACCCGTGAATTCTTTTGAATTTTCTTCATATGCAATCATCATCTGAAAATATGAAAGTTTATTCCTGAACAGTCTTTAAGCCTTTCATTTATTTTTTCTTGTCTTCTTATAATGGGTACGTTGTTGGATAGAAGTGGTAACAGCATGCATTTTTATTTCATTCCCAATAACAGGAATACTTGTGGTATTTCACCATTAAGTATAATGTTTACTGGAGATGTGCTACAGCCTTTATCAGAATAAGGAGGTCTCCTTCTCTTGCAAATGTGCTAGGACTATTTATTATGATTGAATTTTCTCAGATATTTCTCTATATCTCTATAGATGATAATACATATTATTTGGATTATGTTTGAATATTATAAACTTTTCCCCCAGAATAAACCAACTTTGTTGTAATACATTATCTTATGTACACATTGCTTATTTTTTTGTTTCAAATTATTACATCTATGTTCATGAGTGAGATTGATACATAATTTTTCTTTCTGCTAATGCCCTTGTCAGGTTATTGCCTTAATGTTTTTATAAAAATATTTGAGAAATTGTTATTTTTCTTTTCTCTTGATGCATTTTCTCTAACAGTAGATTTTAAGCATCTGTTTTCTTTTTGTGGTTTATTAGCAAGTTTTATTTCTCTAGAAATTTTTAATTTAATCCAAATATGTATAATATTTAAATAAATATTTTAATCTAAATATTTAAATTTATTTGTAAATGTCTGCAAACTTGTTCTTTTTTTTTTTTGAGATGCTGTCTCGCTCTGTTGCCTAGGCGGAGTGCAGTGTGAGATCTTGGCTCACCTCAGCCTCCACCTCCCGGGTTCTCCTACCTCAGCCTCTCGAGTAGCTGGGACCACAGGCACATGCCACTATGCCCGGCTAATTTTTGTATTTTTAGTAGAGTTGGGGTTTCACTATTTTGGCCAGGCTGGTCTTGAACTCCTGGTCTCAAAGTGCTGGGATTACAGGCATGAGCCACCATGCCCAGCCTCAAACATTTTGTATATATGGCCAGGATAGTTAAAAGAATTTAGGCTTTGTGGTTACACAGTCCTTCTCATATCTATTCATGAATGAAGGTATGGATAATATGTGAATGAAGGGTGCCTGTGTTCCAATAAAACATAATTTATAGACATTGAAATTTAAATTTCAAATAATTTTCACATAACATATTATTTTTACTTTTTTCAACCATTAAAAATATGTAAACCATTCTTAGCTCATGGATATATAAAAACAAACAGTGGATATGGACAGCAGACCATAGTTTAATAACCTGTGGCATACAATTGTTCAATACTCTCTTGTGATTTTTCTGAGGTATACAGAATCATTAAGAATGTTCACATATTTATTAATATTGGCTATTTTCTTTTTAAAACTAATTAAGAAAATTAGTCTTGCCAGAGTCTTGCCAATTTTAAACTGTTTTTAAAGAACCAAATTTTGACTTTGTTCTTCTCCTGAATTTTTTTTTCCTAGTTCACTAATTTGTTCTTAGTTATTTTCTCTAGATTTAATTTGCTGTTCTTTCACTTTTTTTTAGAAGTATGCTTGAACATTGATTTCAGCTTTTCTTCTAATTTTTCATTTAAGGTTACAAATTATTTCTCTAATAATTCTACCTTTAGTATCTTTAGTATTATTTTCATTATTGTTAAAAATATATTCTAATTTTCATTTGATTTCAAATTCGATACATGAATTATTTAGCACTGTATTTATTAATTTATATTCACTTGTGTACCTATACAGATAGATTTTCTTTTTATCTTTTTAGTATTAATAGGTTAATTCCATTTTAGTTAGATCACATATTCTATATGATTAAATTCTTTGAATTTGGTTGCATTTTTATTTACAGTTGGGAATATTTCCAGTTTTAACAATCATCTTATGCAGTCTTCTACAATATGTCGATTTGCTCAAATTTATTAATTTTGTTATTCAGATCTATTTTTTTAAGGATTTTCATTTCAACTTGATTAATCATTGATTAAGTTGTATTTCTTGGATTCTCCCATTTTTGTTGTGAGCTTCTTTGTTTCCTTTTTGGAAATGTCAGTTTTCCCTTTATATATTGTAAGTCTATATTTTAGATAAATAAATAAATTTTAAATCGAACCTTTCATTGTTATGAAAGGACTTTCTTAATCTCTATTACTGCCTCTGGTCTTAAAATGTATTTTAATTGATGTTAATATACCTACACTAGGTTTCCTTATTGTTTACATGAGATATGTTTCCTATTCTTTTACTTCAAAATATATATTCTATATTTGTAGTATTACTCTTAATAGAAAGCAAATATATTGAATTTTACTTTTTGTATTTAATGTGACAATATGTTTATATTTCATGTAATATGGGATTTCTTGAGTTTAAATTAACTAGTTGTTTTTATTTTTTCTGCATTATGTTTCCTATGTTTCTTTCCCTGTCTTCTTCCCTTCTTTTCTGTTTGTTGTTTGTTATTTTTTAAAAATTCCCCTCTATTAGCTTCTTAGCGTCATCTTTTACTAACTGCACTATAGAACAACATATGATTTTTCTTCTGAATTCACAATTGTATTTAATTGTACATATAGTTTTAACTTAACTATATATTACTATTCCATTCAGACAATATTCAGTTGGAATTATATTTGCCCTATCAATTGCTCTGAACGCATTATTGATTATCTGGGTCTCACTTGTTATCTTTTTTTCCTTGACTGTAGAAATCCTTTAAAATTTTCTTAAGTATGAATTCACTGTTAAATTCTTTGAATTTTTTAAAAACTAAAACCCTATAGTTTGCTTATATTTTAAATGGATATAGAATCCTAGGTTGGTAGTTGTTTTCCATCAGCATTCTCAAGGTGCCATATTATTTGATTTTTCTTGCTTACATACTTTTTATTTAATAGCTGTCAGACTTATTGCTGCTTCCTTGCATGTAATTTGCCTTTTTTCTTCAGCTACTTTTAAATATATTTCTTGTTTTGGTTTTCATAAGTTCTAAAATAAATGTGCAAAGGTGTTTTACCTATATTTATTCTTATTGGAATGTAGTGTTTTACCCATATCTGTTTCTTGTAATATTGTATCAATTTTTGAAGAATTTCAGTCATTTTCTCATGAAATACTTATTCTGACACTCTCTTTTTCTGGAACTCAGACACTTTCTTCATGTCTAATTATCTCATGTTCTTTTTTTGTGTTTTCTATCCTTCTATGTCTTTATAATTTAGTTTTAATATTATCTTCTAATTTATCTTTCAGTTTAGAGTCCTTTCAGCTTTATCTAAATTGTTAAGTCTGTTTGAGTTCTTGTTTTCAAGTTGTGCTTTTTGATTCTCGAATTTTCAGTTGGTTCTTTTTTATACTTATAGGTTACCAATTTTCTGCTAACATTATCAATACTGTTTTTTACTTCTTAGGATGTATTAATTACAGTTTTTTGGTTTTTTTTTAATTCAACATCTCTTAGGTCCACTACATAGATCTTCTTTAGGACTCTTGTATGGTTTGTTTATTCTCTAAGGTTTTTTTTGTTTGTTTTGAGACAGAGTCTCACCCTGTCACCCACGCTGGTGATCTTGGTTCACTGCATCCTCTGCCTCCTGAGTTCAAGCTATTCTCCTGCCTCAGCCTCCCAAGTAGCTGGGACCACAGGCATGCACCACCACGCCTGACTAATTTTTTGTATTTTTAGTGGAGACAGGGATGTACCATGTTGGCCAGGCTGGTCTTGAACTCCTGACCTTAAGTGATCACCCACACTGGACTCTCAGAGTGCTGGGATTATAGGCATAAGCCACTATACTCAGCTTATTCTCCAAGTTTTTCATTGTTTTTTTCCATGCCTGGTTATTTTAATTGTTGCTAAACATTGTGCATGACTGTAAACATATCTAAAGTCTCTGGATGACCTTCTCATTCTCCAGAATGCATTTACCTTTGCTTCTGACAGGCCAGGCATTTAAAGTAGAGACATTAATAATATACAGTCACCTCAACCCTATAAGAAATTGAAGTGATTTGAAACTGAGCTTTGGTACTTGTGAGAACTCGTTTATTTTCAATTTTAACTTACTCTTAGAATGTAAACTTTTGAAATCCAAACTGAAAACCTGAAGTATATATGAGGCCATCTCTTCTTGAACTCTAATTTTTGTTTTTTCAACTTAGCACATCTGTTAAAATATCTGCTCAGTTTCTCAATCCCTGCAAAATCCCTGCATGAAATTTGCCATCACCCTGCAGTCTCAGTTACAGGGCTCACCTTGCTAGGCTTTTCTTTTCTTCTTAGAACCTTGGTATCTCTCCAATTTCTTCAAAAGGATTTCATATATACATTTATATATAATTTTTATATGTATATATACACTTGAAAATATCAGTATGGAATAGGGAAATATATATTTCCTCTTCCTAAATAATATATATATATATAAAATTTGGACATACATATATATAATTTTTGTTCAAATTTTATATATATAATTTGGACAATATATTTAGGAGATAGGAAAAATACATATAAATATGTTTATAAAATATATTGTCCAAATTTTGCAATTGTTTTCACTGAGAGTGTTGGTCTGAAATAATGTCATCTGCTATTGATGGCAGGAGAGCTCCCACTCATTGTATTTTACATTTGTATAGTTTTCTATTTCTTACTGATATTTTCAAGTGTATCTTTCATTTCTTTAAACATAGTGTCGTTGCTTTATGAACTGTATCTGGTAATTTCAATATCTGATGCACATCTCTGTCTACTGTCTGCTGTTTCTGTTGGTTCTGGCTTACATGAATACCCTATTTCTCTTTTGTACTTTGTTACTTTTGCCTGTGTACTGCAATTGCCCTTGAAAAAGTATATTTTTTGAGGCCCCAAATGAAGGTACATTCTGCCAGACTTACATTTGCTTCTAACTAGTGCATGCATTTGTGATGAATAGAAAGTACTCTTAACCCAACATAAACTTGACATTCTTGGGAACCTCTAGAAAGCAAATCTACTGGAAGTTTTGCCAGAGACAACATTTATTCAAATAACATTTTTTTTTTCTTTTCTTTCTTTTCTCTCAATTGTTCTTGTAGTACTTACAAGGCATTGCTTATGGATAACTTTCATATTAGATACACAACTCTTTGTGTTCCAAATTAATGTGAGGGAAAGTCTCCTCTCAGACTCTGCTACAGGAAAGCCCTATGATTTGACTTCCTTTATCCTCTGCCTGTAGCACATTTTGCTAAACTTAGCAAATGCCTTCTGGGTAAAAGCAGTTTGGTGCTTGGCTTGGTCTTTCTGTGCTGCAATAACGAAATACGATGGACTGGGTAATTTATAAAGAATAGAAATTTATTATCTCACATTGCTGAAGACTGAGAAGCTCAAGATTAAGGTGCTGACATATTTGGTGTCTAGTGAGGGCTGTTCTCTGTTTTCAAGATGGCATCTTGTTGCTGCATCCTCTGGTGGGGATGAACACTGTCTCCTCACGTGGTGCAAGAGACAGAAGAACAAAAAGGGCCAGAGTTAGCTCCCTCTAGCCCTTTTATAAGGCACTAATCCATTAATGAGCACAGATCCTTCATACCTTTTTTACTTTACAAAAGGCTCCTTCTCTTAATACAATCAGAATGGGGATTCAATCTCAGTATGAATTTTGGAGTAGACACATTCAAATTATAGCAGTACTCATGTATACAATTTATATATTCATGTTTTCTTCCTCCTATCCTCAAGTTTGTGCCTGTAGTTCTCACCAGTTGTTAGCTCTGAAATTGTATTAAATTTAAATATTTAAATCTCTTTAAATATTTTAAAGGAATTTTCAAATATTTTATCCAGTATTTTAATTCATTTAACTGGTAGATTTAGTTTAAATAAAATAATTCATTGTAATTTTAAATAGAATTTTTCTTTTTGTTTTTAATGTATTAGGAAAAGAAAATATGGCCTTATGAAGTGTGTTGTTGAGAAGTTATTGAATTTATTTTTGATGCGGTAATAAAACATGGTCAAAAATATCTCCTGGGTGTTTAAGGCAAATTGTTCTTTTATTCTTTATTGGGCTCAATGTTGTTTATATATAATTTTAGTTATATATGTATCTATTATGGCAAATCAATAAGCTTTAGTGTTTGTACATATGTGTACATAACATTTACTATTCTTTCAAATATATATTCACTTATTTGTGTATTTTAAGTATCAATTTCCAATACATGTACATTAATATGTTTGCTATGATAAATATTTTTAGTTTTTTAAAAAATTTCAAACAGTTTTAAATTTATGCTCACGAAGAAGTAAGAAGGTTGATAATGAAAAGAGAAAATATCTGAATAGTTATGAGGCTAAACCTAGAATCAGCATTGGGATAGCCGGTAGCTAGGATATGATGAACAGGCTGGAGGGTTAGAAACACATACATATTAGGATTCTGTGTCTTATGTCATGCAAAGATTTAAACAATAAACTGGATAATAGGTCCTAACATGCATCTTTAATTTTGTTTCTTTCATCTGGTTTTCTTGATGAAAAATGATTACTGAGTTGAGTTTCTTTAACTCTTGGAAAAGCTTTAAAATATGTGTAACTGTCATTTTAAAAAAATGACTTCATGGGAAAATGTATTGTTGTATGCAGATTTCCAATGGAAACCTGCAGATGCTCACATAAGAAACATTCTTGCCCACTCTTTTGAATAAACATGTTGCAAGCCCAGTATATTTGCATACCCAAGAGAATAATTGTCTCAAAGATATGAGCTGTGAACACATGTGGTTGTCTACCAGATTATGAACACCAGGCTTGAGACATATATTTTTCAGGTGTACAGCTTGAGGAAATTATTGAATACTCAGCACAAATGCCATGTCTTGGGGAATATTTGGAGAAATGTAGGTGCTACTGTATTTTGAATAATCAGTCCCTCTAGCTCTCATTGTGACTGATGGAAAATTTATTTTATTTTCCCTTGACAAAGGGAAACAAAATTGTAGCTCTCTTAATGCATAGTTTGTTAAGCAATTTCCATTTTGTAGTTGCATCTCACAGATGTTCTAAAATGGTTAAGCCAAAAAAGCATGCTTTAAGTCACAAGTAACTTAGAACAAAATACACTCCTATAAGTTTGTTTATATAATATATATATTTGTGTGTGTGTGTAATTTGTGTGTGTGTGTGTATGTGTATATGTGTGTGTATATATATATAGTCTCATTGATAACTCACAAAAAGAAGCATTTTTATAGGGCCGGTATAATCCTTTCTTACTTTTTGGGTAAGAAGTTATAAAGTTATGTACTATGCCTGAATGTTTGACTTTTTATGTATATTTTGCAATTTAATGCAGTGGAGCTGGAAGATGTGAAAAATGTTTATATACACATGCAGCGTAGCAACTCCTATAGATCTGAACAAGCGCAAGTCCTCAACCTATTAGCTTCAGAATTTGTTATAACATATGCCTATTAAATTGGACCAGATCTGATTTTTAGAGTATCCCCCAGATAACTAATTTTTCGAGATATATCCAGTGCTAGCAACAGCTTCTTGTGGAAAGCAGCTGTTTCAAATCATCCTGGTATAAATAGGGCAACTATAGAGCCTGGTTTGCACAGGCCCCTGTACCTTAGACCTTTTGTCTGGGAGTAACTATTACTATTACTTATGCTCTCAAATGGTACACTTTTAAATGATAGATTATGCAGCCACACCAGATTTAGGAGGCTAAGATTCAGTAACATTCTGAAGGAGGAATAATGGCCTAATATTAGAGTCATCCCATACTTCCTCCCATTAAAGTATGCCATTTACTTCAAGCATCCCCTGACTCCCACTCTTTGGCTTAAGTATATAATTCCTTTATATTTTAGTTAAAGGTATACTCAAGGGTTTTTAGCTTGGTGATTGTGGAAAATATTACCACTATCTATAATTTAACTAATAAATTCAGTACAGACTTCTGTCAGGTTTCTCCTGCAGTAGAGTAAGAAAAGTTCTCTATATTAATGTATTTTAGTGGTTTATTCTTCCACATTATCATTGTTAATGAGGACATTAACAAGTCCTCAAATATAAGCAACTTATAGAAAATAATATTTTTGATGTGCCTACTAAATATATTTAAGTGAGGATAAGTTATTCCTGTGGAACGTTAACTGTCGAAAGTTTCCCAGGAACTAACCAAGGGATTTATGTTAATTTCCATATGTCTTCTGTCACATTGGATTCTTGCTTTAGAGAAAGGTATGCTCTTCTTTGGTCAGAGTTACAGATAACTAAGGCTATTTTTGCATTGATTTCCTGTTTCATTTTAAAAATTTTGACCCCTACCTTTCAATTCCAGAAATTGGGTGATCAGGAAGCTAATTAGGCTTCTGACCAGATGGCATGTAGGAACCTGATTCTTACAGGAATACTGTGTGGTAATTTTTCTTAATCTTTCTCAGAGCTTGCTTTTGTATATATTTGAACAAACCAAAACTCACATCAAATTTTAAACTTAAGGCTAAACAAATGGCAAGAACCACAAAGATTCATGAAAAAACATGTTTTATGAAATGAGATACATTCAGTGTAGTCTTCTATTCATCTACATGTGGAGTAATTTTCTATAATCATAATCATATTGATGATCTGGTGGGCTTAGGATCTCAACATGTTCAGAAATGCTATAGGTAATGGGAACAGCTGTATTCTTAAAATATTTTAAAAGAGGAAACTAAGCTATCAAAAATAGTTCTCGTTTAAACTTTAAAGCTAGCTAATCATCTCTGTGTGAAGCCACTCCAGATAATTATAGTTTTACCTTCATTTTGTATTTTTGTTATTAAAAAGTGAGAGAAATAACATCTTTTTTATTCTAGTAATGTGAAAGGTCAGTAGCCACCTGTAGGATGTGTATCTTCTACTATCATGATAACAAGCTTGGTCAGAGCTCACAATGAAAGAGGTGCTACGTTTTTTCAGTTTTAGAATTTTACTGTATCTCTTAACAATGTTAAGGGTGGAGAAGGAGGAGGATTATTGTCTTTTAACAGGCTTCATTTTTCCTATTTCTCATACAACATTATTCAGTTTTGGAATGTGTGTCAGGTGATATTCAGGCTTATAATAGAGTAAGACATTGTAACTTGAAGTTTCTTCTAATATAAGAAGTGAGAAACAGAGACTACACTCACTTTTTCATCGCTGGTTTTTCTTCTCAGTGGAAGACCCTTGATTGCTAACTTTCTCAATGCCAAGTAACAAACTATTGACATATCCTGGGTAACAATAAACAAATATTACTTTCTTTGTTCCTGCTCATGGTCATTAGTGACTTCCAGATAATTTATCAATTATTATCTTCTATAATACATAGCATTAAACACCTGAACATAGATGCTTGTATTTGATAAAGTTATCTGGCATCATTTATGAACATGAACGTGCACAATTGACAAGCCTTTATAGATCCATGGCAAGTATAAGCCATCACTGGTGAATGATCTCACAATTTGTAACAGCTCACATGGTTCTGAGACCTTAAACCTTAAGCATCTTCTTTGCATCCTCTGTCACCCACCATGTTCAACACCACCTTCCTGGTGGCTATTTACCAAACCGGGAATAGCCTCCCCAAGATTATCTTGCTTTAAATGCCCAGGAGAATCTGAGCTTGCATGGCATTGTTATTGATTAATCATATCTACAGTGTTTTTTACTTTTTTCTGGTTGATTTGGAAATGAGAGATAGCAATCAGGAAACTATCAACACATCGAAAATAAAGGCACTTTTAAGATAGGAAATAAAGAAGGCAGGGAATACTCCCTATTGAGTAGGGAGGCAAATTCTGAAAATTTTCAGATACTTTTTATTCCTGACATAGAACCTTGCCCAGATGTGATGAATATGGGTTTTAAATTGAGCTCTGCCCCATACCTTCAGGCAAATGAGTCCCCACAAAGGAAGGTAATCATAACTCCCAAAACAAGTAGGTGTATTACAAAGAAACAATAAGATATGAACATACCATTTAATCATTTAATTGGAATGGATGTTTTTCCTAGCACCTAATAGATTATCTCAAAAAGAATAAAATTCACATATATTAAATTTTTGATTAAGCCCTACATATTGAGCTTTCTTCTCATTCTTTGCGTTTAAGATAGAAATAGTTATTTTAAAGGTTAAATGATTTTTAGAAAACCATTTCACTTTTACATAAATTTAAACTTTCTGAATATTTAAGAATTATATAAATATAAACTATTGTTTCCTTTCAAAATTTGTTTCACAAGAGCAGACAATAGATCTCCACTTTCAGCTGCACATTTAGATGTTTCTTTTATTTTTGAGTGTACTTTCTCCTCAATCTTTCCACAGAATTTAAAATTTTGTTCCTCTCATGTTTTATTGAAAAGGCTCGCTGCCATTATATCATTTCGTTTTCCGGTTTTATCCTTTTGTCTGAAGGCACATGCAGCATCCCTGGTTTAAGGACTCTAGACAGCGAGAGAAATGGATAGCCACGAGAGTATCTCTAGTCAAGGTTGAAAGAGAGCGCATAGCTTTCTAAAACGAACGCCGTGAATGGGGGACATTTAGGTTATTGCCATGACAATTCTAATTGTTGGAACTTTATTCTTATTATGGTCTTTATTCAGTTGGATTCACCCTAACAGCACACATAGACGAGTCACTTTAATTTCTGGGCTGGTTTTGGAGAACATGTAGCCAAGAATCATCATCTTTTTGTTGCGATAACAAAACACACGGTCAAGGGGGTCTAAATGGAATTGCATTATATAGGCATGCAGAGATCGGTATGAAGTAAGACATGCTCTCTTTGACCTCTGGAAGCTCTCTCTAACAAATGATGGGGCTACATTTTAAATTACAGGAGATTCCAATTACTGTGAAATTATGGGGCTATATGAGCTCCCTCTATGGGCTAATTTAACGTCTGCAAATTATATTTCTTGTTCTTTTTTTTTTTTTTTTTTTTTTTTCCTTCTTCCCATTTTTTTCCCCAACAAAGCCTCTGTGTGGCCTCTGGGATGGGGTGGCCGCCTAAGGGCCCTGAGGTTGTGCTCCTTGGAGCGTGTGCAAGATGGCTGCCCCAAGGCTGTTTGAAGCTGGCGCGTTTGAAGCTGCCGCGCGTGTTTGAAGCTGCGGCATTTGAAGCTGTCGGGCTTGAAGCTGGCGCCTGTGTTTGAAGCTGCGGCATTTGATGTTGCTGAGGACGTTTGTAAATTTGAGACAGACTTTAATATTGTTAGACGGTAGGGGAGTCCTTTTCAACCCCCTTTTCATTTTTTTTTTACTTGAACTTTTTAAAAAGTTTTATTTAACTTTTTTTTTCAACTATTTTAACTACTTATGTCAGCCGAGGAATGCTGTGATTCACAGTCATTATTGTAAGGAGGCTGTTATGTATTTTTAGTGCTGCTGGGACCATAGGAATTCTTGAGTGGCTTTGACTGGATACAACAATGTGGAGAATAATCCCAACTGTGAAAAGTGCTACTGTGGCCACAGAACAGTACAGAATAATTTTTGAAAAAGGGCAATCTTCTTGTTGCTTTTAGAAGAAGGCCGAGTATGCTCGCTGTTGCATTAGCAAGATTGATGATTGTAGAGGTAGAACAAATGTATGTGAGTAGAAGAAGTTGGGGATTCATAGGTGTAGGAATTAAGTTTGCAGTTGTGGAGCAAAGCATTTTCTATTTTTCTTCCTATTATTTTCCCTTCCAAATTCTATAAAAAAGTAGGGAGAAAGGTGGGTGTAATTATAAAACAATGCTGTCAACCCTTTGGACAATACTATGAAAATGAGTGGTGTCTGATATGAAGAGCATCTCTTCTGCAGTGTGAGAGAGAAGAGAATGAATATTGCTGCTGTTGGTAAAGGAAAGAAAACAGATGGTTATCTTATAGTCTGTAGATTATGGTTTTATAAATATCTTGTTTGGAGGAACCCTAGATGTAGAGGTGAAAAGCTGGCAAAATTGGGAAAGAGCCATGAGTTGTAAAACCCAAAATAGGATGGATGAGAAACATTCTGGTTTTGGTGCAAATCGTTTTTCACTTAATTCTCAGCCTGGATCAACAGCATGCACTTGAATGCAGAGCTGATGAAATACGACATTTGTATGTTATCCATGGTTCCCGGCTGATGGATGGTTTAGGTTAGAAGGCTACTTTGGTGGCTTTGCCATGAGTTTTTCTCTTTGGAAGTAGAGTGTTTCATTCGGCTAATGATTATTTTTTTTTAAAGTTAAGTAATGCTTTCTTGACATTGGCTATTTGTCAGAGCTTAAACATGTTTACTTACATGTCCACCATTAAGTTTTTTCACTGTGCAGAGCACAGATTTCCATAGAATATACTTCTGTTATTCAGTCATAAATTTGGGTTGTATTTCTACAACCCAAAAGGATTAGCATGTTTGGTTCAGTATTTCAGTCATCTGTAGCAAGGATCCACTATTCCTTCAGTTCCAGAAAAAGCTATCTATTAATTTCATATAATTAAAATTGGGTTATTGCCTTAAAATCTAGATGGAACTAGGTTTTATTCCAATAAATAAATATGTGCTTTACCTATTTAAGAGTAAAATGTGTCTTGCATACCTTTTGAATAGTGAAAACATTTATTTCCCATTACTTCATAAAGCAGATGATCTTGGAACCTGTTTTCTTAAGAATAATTGTTTTTAAGTATTCTCCATCATTAGTTCATCATTTCTGATTTGGGTAGGTATAGAAATTGGGTATTTTTCTTTGTCCTATATAGATTCATTTCTATTTCAACGCATCTTGTCATTATGAGCTTCTTCAATTGTATTCCTTTGAATTGGTGTGTATTTTCTGATCTGTTAGCTAATCGTTTATTTTAATGTTAATGTTCATGTATTTTGAACTTTACATGAACAGTATTGACATCATTTTTTGAGAATTGAGTAAGTTCCTACAGACTATCAATGTAATATACTAATATTTAATCTCTTATGACAAATCATTTAGTAAATTCTAAGACATTAAAATCTAAATGATACAGGAAATTCATAAAACTGACTCTGAACATTTTGGTTTATATACTGTTTTCAGAATTAAAATCATTTCCTAATTTAAGGAAACAGGACATTTTGCACATCTACACACACACACGGGTGCACAGGTGTATATGTCTTTGTGTGTATGTGTATTGTTTATGTATAAAGTCTTCCTCATCAATTCCATTTATTTCTTACTCATCAACCTCTGTAATATTCGATCCATGTTACTGCTTTTTTAAGCTTAGAGAGATTTCTTTGATTTTCCTACTCCTTGCCATAATGTGGTCTATGTAGTCTAGTAATCTACATTTGATAACAAAAGAGTTGCTTGAGAGTAATTGAACACACATGCTTCGGTGATAAATAAATGCACTGCATGCATTTTATTATATATTTGCTTAAACATAAATAATTAAATGAAAAGGATAAAAGTTGAAAACTGGTGTCTCTTACACAGTAAGAAGCTTGTGGGCAAGCTTAGTCAGTCTGGTTGCATGTCCCATATTACCCTTGTTCCTTGCTGGTTTAGGCTAAGAAATTGCTTCTTATTTTTCAGAACATTTACTGTATATTTTTAAAACATGCATTTAAAAAATTTTCCTCTTTTCATTTTATTTCATTAAAATTAATTCCAGGTAACTTTTCCTTTAATGAATTTCCACGCATATGTACTTCTTTCAATGACTCCCCAAAATACAGGCTGTAAACTGATTAATGATTTCTCTTTCTTCACTGTGTAGCTCTTTCTGTCTCTTACCTGAGTGTTCTGTCCTCCATCTATTTTTTTCTGCCTCTACCAGAATTCTCTGCCATCCAATCATGATGTTTATAATTTTCTTCCTGTGATAGAGAAATAACAAGGTAACTTGATGAATGGGATCCAAGCTGAAAACAGCTTTTTCCATTACACGACATTGTGACCTTATTTTTCTTAAAACTCTTAATAACAATATCTTTGTTATAACACTGCATAGATTTATTGATTCTATTTATTAACACTTATGCGATTTGTTATTACCTCATTTTTTCTTTTAATAAGTTTATCACATTTGTTTCCTTCTTTAAATGTTTCATTATCTTATTTTTAAAGCAGAAAAGATTAGAAATTCTATATACAAACTTTCTATTTTTTGTATACTTTAAAAAATAAGCCTTATTGAGATATTGTTAACATACCATAAAATTTCCCAATATTGAATACATAATTCAATGAGATTTGAAAAATGTGTACAGCCCTATAACTATCAGTGCAGTCATCAAACATTTGCATCAGCCTGAAAATGTCTCCCATATCTCCTTTGACGTCAATTTCCTACATATACCCATTGACCCTGGCAACCACTGATCTTTCTTTCACTATAGTTCTGCCTTTTGTAGAATTTCATGTCAGTGAAATCATACAGTATGTACCATTTTGTGTCTAGCTTCTTTCACTTAGCATAATACTTTTGAATTTCACTTATGCTGTGGCATGTGTCACTGTATTTTTTCTTGCCATTGCTGAATAGTATTCTGCTGTATGGATACACCACAATTTATTCATTTAGCATTTGGTGACCTTTTTAGTTGTTTCAGTTTTTGGTGATTATGAATAAAGCTGCTGTAAGCATTTGCCTGCTGAGTTGTTGTGTGAACATAAGTTTTAATTTCTCTTGAGTAAATATCTGGGCATGGAGTTGCTGGTACACATATGTTGAAATGTTAGACTGTTCTCCAGAGTGGCTGTAATATTTCACATTCTCACCAGCAGTGTATGGCGGTTCCAGTAATTTTACATCCTCACCAACACTTGATGTTGTTAGTCTTTTTAATTTTAGTCACAGAAGTGAGTGAGTATATATTTTTTTCAACATGTTTTTTCAATTGCAATTATTCACTTCTGTTTTTACCAAGTTTATAATTATTACTACATCTACTGGATAACATCATGGTTTTATTTTTTCATATGTTACATGTTGTATAACATTTTTCTTTAGAAGGTTGAAGTCTATAAATACATTATCATTTCTTGGTTTCTTTTAGTGCCTGATAATGTAAGGTAACTAAAATCCAAATGTGAACAAATAAGTAGATCAGAGTGGGTCTGGCATGAGCATGCTAATAAATGATTTTTGCCATTGCTTTCTGAGAGCTAGAAATATAATATTTGAAAGAGATTATATCTGACTTAGGATACTGGGTTTTACTGGTGTCCATCAACTATCATAGAACTTAAAATAGAATTGCTTATTTCGAAAATAGTAGCAACCTGATAAATTGCAGGAACTAATTTTTTCCAATACATTTCTATATATTTTCAACAACTGAAGGATCACTATACAACTCAGCCCTGTCATTTCCTAAAATGGCTCTGTTTTTATTCTTTCTCTCATTATACAGCTTAGAGAACAGTGTACCATTGTCCATTAAAGAAGCTACTTTTATTTAATCCAATACCTACTTACATTTGTCAGAATTGGTGAGTTTTTAACCTTTTTTTATAGCACTAACTGTTCTCAGATCTCTGGCTTTGTTCCCTGGATGTTAAAAAAGACACATAGTCACTTTGTTGAAGTCCTTCTTTAAAAATCCAGTGTAAATGAGAATCATCATCATCATCTCTATCGCTCTATTCTTTTCTATCTGAGAATATTTCATTTCAATATATACTGGAGCTCTGATTTTTCTCACTAAGGCTCAGTTACTACTTCTGAATAATTACTTGGTTAAGTCATATTTTTTCATGAAAGAGTTAATACAGAAATCAAAAGTAAATAATACTGAGTTGTGTAGCCATAAACTCTCTTTTCTCAAATAACTATACCTTGCAAGTCAACCCTTACTTCAGAAAAATGGTTGTAAAATGTTCTTTAAACTAGGTAATATATATTCATTTTTTCATGAATTACTTTGTCAAGTTCTATGTGTAAAGACAAATCAGAGTTTCATACAAACTTTTAGCTTTGTCAGATTTTATAAGTAAACAATATGATACTACTATGAAGTGAAGTATAGTTGTTATTAAAATGAGTTGATTCAACTTCTAGGCACATTCACACTTAATTCATGAAAAGGTTTTATGTTGAATGGAAGGCAGTTTTTCATGTTACATTTTCTCATAAAAACAAATTTTGTATATTTGATTTTTAAGTCTGATATTAGTGAACAAAGACATTGGGAGTATTTGCACATAATAGATTGAATGATGAAGCTAGAGAATGAATATTTGGAAATTACTTCATTTTATTTCTATGTTCAGTTAATAATATTAACCCAGATTGTTAAATTTTATTTCAATTTAGAGTACTGTTAAAGCATGAGCAACTGGAATCTTTTTTGATATGTGGAAGAAAAAATTGAATGATAAAACAAACCTATATCAGAAAGAATTCAAAATTAAAGTTTTACAACATTTGCTCTAGTTATTAAATACTTTCTCAAACCTGAGACATTTATTCCTTTACATCCTTCTGTATTTTGGTTCAGGATTGATTGAGATTATTCCAAATAACCTGTACTTAGGTCATCAATAAGTATATTTAACAAATGACCAAATGTACACATCTTTATGCTAGATTTCTGTTTTGATTTCTGAAAAGCCAGGCTGTTTTCTAGGAAATACATACCATGGATTTTTCTGAGGTCAAAATTGCAGCAACCATGGGTAATTCTGCATATTTGCTTACTCACAAGTCCCCAAAGAATTATTGTATCTGACTCTTCTGTAATGAATGTCTTCTTAGTCCAGCCTAAATCCTCCCTGGCAATTTGCATCATAGGAAGCCCCGCATCTGTTATATAGTAGGGTTGAATTCCAGAGAATTAAGCTCTCCCCTTAGGAGATAGTGCTCTCATTCATGCTACACAGAGGGAGGGCATTCCTGCCTTCCCCCTAACTACCCCATTCCCTGGCCAGGAGAGTTATTCCTAAGAGTGTGTGATCCAGAAAATTGATTATTTTAATACACTGTTCTTAATAAATTTGATTATTACAAACTAGTACATTATGGCTTACCATACAATTTGAAGTCTAAATTTTTCTCTGGGAATTTTAATATGTGTGCTGTCTGATGATTTTTGATAAAATAGATTTTGAATTTCACTTGGATTATCTCTTATTTTAAGGAGAGGAAAACTATGAGAAAATTTAATTTACCTCTTTTACTGAATGCATATGTTTGTCACACAATACTTTTCTTTATTTGGTTATTTCCATTGTCTGCTCTCTATTACTCATTGTACTTGTGAAAAGTTTATAGTTTGTTTATTGCTTATGAATTTTGTGTCAGAATTGATTTTAAAATAGGTTTCTTAGAACAAATTTATTTGGCTGAGTTGCTTTCATGCTTTCTAACTTAGACAAATATATAACAAAATTCCTGTTTGAGATACAATGAAAATGCAAAATACCTTGCTATAACATTAGGAAGAAAAACCATGTGGGTACTGTGTAATGAAAATGATAAGTTTGCTGAGACCTGAGACAATTTTTATCAAGTGAATACTAAATATACTCAAAGATGGCTGTTCTTAACATATTAATTCACAGAATTGATATAATTAAACTTTCAAAAAGTGATTTAAAAAAATTGGTACAGTAAATCTAAATCTAATGTTTACTTCTCAGAAGTAACAGGGGGAAATAGCTAATATAAGCATTTGGTAAGTTGTAAAACTACTGATGGTATTCAAGACTTGCTATCCCAAAATATGGCACCTTGGCATTTGAGAAAACAGCAGAAGCCAGAAGATCTCTCTGACCATCCCTTGCACTTCTCTACTGAAGCAGGCCATAAAGAATTTTGTGATCTTCCCTTGAAGTAGGCTTTAAGACGTTCATTTGAGAGGTACTCTCCCTATACCAGGAGGAAAGGAATGTCCTTATCTCTGAAGACAAAGGACTCAGAGAAGAATCTGAACAAACAGGCCTTGCTGAGTTCCCTTCCAGTTTATTATTATTAGCTCATATTCTTTATCCAATCATACTTCTCCATTACTTACCACTTGTGATCAAACCTAAGCATAAGAATAAACACGTTTACCTGTGTTTTTTGGTTCTCCATTTCTGAAGGCTTCTGTCACATAACTTACATAAATATGTATGCTTTTCCCTATTAATCTGTCTTTTGTTGTAGGGGCCTTAGTCATGAGTCATGACTCCAGTGATGGGAAAGAAAGACAATTTCCCCTATACTACAATAATTAAAGCAGTGTCATTTTGACAAAAGGGAAATGGAAAAGAAGGAAAATCAAGATAGCTTCAAATATGTAAAATTTTGAGTTAGTATTATAGTTCAGTGGAGGAATGATGGACTATTAAGTAGCCCAGGGAAAACTGGTTAACAAATGTGGAAACATTTAAATTAGGTTTGTTCTAGTTTTACTGCATATCATATACTGATATAAATTCCAGATATTTAAAGATATAAAAGTACAAGATCTCTGAAAACTATAAAAAATAGGATTGACTGTCTGATTTAGTAACAATAAATAACTTTAAGCATAAAATTAAAAAAATCAATCAGAGGGAGGAGGCAGAGCAAGATGGCAGAATAGGAGGTCCCACCCATCACTGATCGCCACCTCCTACCCCTGCAAGGACACCAAGTTAACAACTATCTACATAGAAGTAAACAACTTCATAGGAACTGAAAATCAGGTGAGCACACACAGTACCTGGTTTTAACTTCATATTGCTGAAAAGGGCACTGAAGAGATTAGAAAAACAGCCCTGAATCGCCACAGACACCATTCCACTTCCACCGCTCCCCAACGCCTGGCAGCGATGGTGTGGTTTGGAGAGTGTCTATGGGCACTGAAGGAGGTAGAAAACAGCAATTATGAGGCATTGAACTCAGTGCTGTCCTGTTAGAGCAGAAAGAAAGTCTGAACCAAACTCAGCTGATTCCCACTCACAGAAAATTTAAACTTGAAAGGCAGTTTAGGCCATAAAAACTGCGACTCCTGGGAGGGTCCTAGTGCTGAACTAGGCCCAGCGACAGTGGACTGGGTGGGGCTTGTGACATACTAAGACACCAGCTGGCACAGCCAAGGGAATGCTGGCATCACCCTTCCTTTAAACCCAGGATGTACAGCTCAAGGCTCCAAAAAGAGACCCCTTCCATCTACCTGAAGAGAGGAAAGGGTGGGGAGGACTTTGTCTTGATCTTGGATATCAGCCCAGCAACATCAGGATCAGGCCCCAGTCAGAGTCATGAGGCCTCTGTTACAGCTCCCAGATGACATTTCTAGACACACCCTGGGCCAGAACGGAATCTACTGCCTTGAAGGAAAGGACCCAAACCTGGCAGCTTTCATCACCTGCTAACTGAAGAGTTCTTGGGACCTGAATAACGAGCAGTGATACCCAGGCACTACATTGAGGGCCTTGGTGAACTTCTGAGACTTCCTGGTTTCAGGTACCAACACCGCCACAGTGGGGTAGAGCACCAGGCAGGTTCTTGGGGTCCCTGATTCCAAGAACTCAAATTCCTCATCCAAGGACTTGACTCTTGGATGGCATTTCTGAACCCCCTCTGGACCAGAGGGGAGCCCACTGCACTTAAGAGAGCATCTCAGGCCAGGCAGCTTTTACCACAAGCTGACTTAAGAGACATTGGGCCTTAAGGGAACATTGGAAATAGTCTGGCAGTGCTCCTAATGTCTAAGAGTGTCAGTAGCTACGGGTTGAGGCTCCACTGCCTTTGGAAAAAGGAGGGAAGGGTGGGAAGAGCCATGTGTTGTGGTTTGCCAGCTCAGCCACGATACAATAGAACACAAGATAAACTTCTAAGGCTTTTGACTCTAGTCTCTGACTCCCAGAAGGTACTTCTGAACCCACCTGAGGTCTTGGAACTTTCTATCCTGAAAGAGAGAACACAGACCTGGCTGTCTTTGCACATGCTGATTGAAGAGCCCCAGGGCCTTGAGTGAACATAGGCAGTAGCCAGGAAGTGATGTCAGCAGGCCATGTGTGAGACCCAACACTGTGCTGTCTTCAGGTCTGAACTATTGCAGTCATAGTAGTGGTGGCCACAAGGGTACTTGTTCACTCCACTCCCAGTTTTAGGTGACTCAAAACAGAGAGAGACTCTGTATGTGTGGGGGAATGTAAGGGGAGAGAACAAGAGTCTTTACCTGGTAATCCAGAGGATTCTCCTAAATCTTGTCCAAGACTGTCCTCTCCACATGGTACCTCTGTGAGTCTGCAAGAACACAGTGTGACTGGGCTTTGGGTGCCCCCTAATGCAGAAATAGCTTAGATCACAACACTCAAGTCATTTCAAATATCTGTAAAGCTTTCCCAAGAAGAACGGATACACATAAGCCCAGACAGTGAAGACTATAATGAATATCTACCTCTTCAATGCTCAGACAGTGAAGAACATCTACTAGCGCCAACATTATCCAGGAAAACATGACCTCACCAAATGAACTAAATAAGGCACCAGGGACCAATCCTGGAGAAACAGATGTGTGACCTTTCAGACAGAGAATTTAAAACAGCCGTGTTGGGGAAACTCAAATTCAAGATAACAAAGAATTCAGAATTCTATCAGATAAATTTAACAAAGAGATTGAAATAATTGAAAAGAATCCAGCAGTAATTCTGGACCTGAAAAATGGAATTGGCATACTGAAGAATGCATCAGAGTTCTTTAATACTGGAATAGATCAAGCAGAAGAAAGGATTAGTGAGCTTTCAAATTAGCATTTGAAAATACATAGAGGAGACAAAAGAAAAAGCAACAAAGCATGCCTACGCGATCTAGAAAATAGACTCAAAAGGGCAAATCTAAGAGATATTGACCTTAGAGAAGAGATAAAGAAAGAGATAGTATTAGAAAGTTTATTCAAGAGATAGGGATAATAACAGAACTTCTCAAACCTAGAGAAAGATATAAATATCCAAGTATAGGAAGGTTATAGAACACCAAGCAGGTTTAACCCAAAGAAAACTAAGTGAAGGCATTGGATAGTTAAACTCCGAAAGGTCAAGGATAAAGAAAGGATTGTAAAAGAAGCAAGAGAAAAGAAACAAATAACATACAATGGAGCTCCAGTACAACTCACAGCAGATTCTTCAGTGGAAACCTTACAGGCCATGAGAGAGTGGCATGCCATATTTAAAGTGCTGAAGAAAAGAAAACATTTACTTTCTTTCAGACATCAAGGAGAAATAGACTTTTTCAGACAGTGAAAAGCTGAGGGATTTCATCAATGCCAGACCCATCCTTCAAGAAATGCTAAAGGGGAAATGCTTTTCTTTCAATCAGAAAGAAAAGAACATTAATGAACAATAAATCACCTGAAGGTGTAAGACTTACTGGTAATAAGTACACAGAAAATCATAGAATATTATAACACTGTAATGTGATGTGTAAACAACTCTTTTTCTAAGTAGAAAGACTAAATGATCTAATAAAAAATAATTTTTCAAGACATAGTAAAATAAGACGTAAATAGAAATAACAAAAAGTTAAAAAGCCGGAAAATGAAGTTAGAGTGAGTTTTTATTTTCTTTTTGCTTGTTTGTTCATGCAAATAGTGTTAAGTTGCTATCAGGTTAAAATAATAGGTTATAAGAGAGTATAAGCCTCATGAAAACCTCAAATCAAAAAACATAAAATGGATATACAAAAAATAAAAAAGCGAGAAATGAAATATCACTGGGGGAAGATGAGAATGAAAGAAGAGGAGATCACAAAACAACTAGAAGACAAGTAACAAAATGGCAGGAGTAAGTTCTTATCAATAATAACATTGAATGAAAATGGACAAAACTCTCCAATCAAAAGACACAGACTGGATGAATGGGTGAAAAACCAGACTCATTGTTTGCTACAAGAAACACTCTTCACCATAAAGACACATGTAGACTAAAGATAAAGAGATAATAAAGATATTCCATGCCAATTGAAACCAAAAAAAAAAACCAGGAATCACTATGTCAGACAAAATAGATTTCCAGAGCAAAAGTATAAGAAGAGACAAGGTCACTATGTAATGTGATACAGGTGTCAATTTAGCAACAGGATATAACAATTTTAAATATGTATGTACCCAGCCCTGGAGCACCCAGATATATCAAGAAAATATTAAAGCTAAAGAGAGATGTAGATCCCACTACAATAACAGATGGAGACTTCAACACCCCACTTTCAGCATTAGACAGATCTTCCAAAAAGAAAATCAACAAAGAAACATCAGCCTTATCCTGCACTGTAAACTAAATAGACCTAAGAAGATATTTACAGAACATTCTTTTATCTAAGAGCTGCAGAATACATGAATGCACATTCTTTTCCTTAGCACATGGATTATTCTCAAGGATAGACCATATGTTAAGTCACAAAACAAGTCTTAAACATTCAAAAGTATTGAAATAATATTAAGCACCTTCTGTGACCACAGTGAAATAAGACCAGGAATTCATAACAAGAAGAATTTTGGAAACTATACAACTACATGAAAATTAAACAGTATGCTCCTGAACAATCATTGAGTCAATTAAGAAATTAAGAGTGCAATTGAAAAAATTCTAGAAACGAATGATAATGGAAACAGTATACCAAAACCTATGAGATGCAGGAAAAGCAGTACTAAGAGAGAAGTTGATAGCTATGAGTGCCTACATCAAAAAAGAGAAAAATCTTCAAATAAAAAAATCTAATGATGCATCTTACAGAACCAGAAAAGCAAGAGCAAATCAAATTTAAAATTAATAGAAAAGATAAATATCAAACACAAATAAATGAAATAAGAAACGAGAACAATTACACAAAATGTTGGTATTTTGCAATGTTAAACAAAATTGACAAATCTTTAGCCAGACTAAGAAAAAAAAATCAAATAAATACAATTAGAAATGTAAAAGAAGACATTACAGCTGATACTGCAGAAATTCAAAGGATCATTAGCGACTACTATGAACAACTATTCACCAATAAATTGGAAATCTGAAAGAAGTGGGCATACTTATATATAAAACCTGCGAAGATTGAACCAGGAAGAAACCCAAAGCCTGAACAGAGAAGTAACAAGTAATGAGATCAAAGCCATAATAAAAACTCCCGCACTAAAGAAAAGCCTGATGGCTTGACTGCGGAATTCCACCAAACATTTAAATAATTAATACCTATTCTACTCAAACTATTCTGAAAAAAAATAGAGGAGGAGAGAATCCTTCCAAACTCATTTTACAAGGCCAGTATTACCCTGATACCAAAACCAGGCAAAGACACATCAAACAAAGAAAACTGCAGACCAGTATCTTTGAATGTTGATGCAAAAATGTCCCACAAAATACTAGCAAGCCAAATTCAACAATACATTAGAAAGATCATTTATCATCACCAAGTGGAATTTATCCCTGAAATACATGGATGATTTAACTTATTCAAATCAATCAGTGTGATACATTGCATCAACATGCAAGATAAAAATCACATGATCATTTCAATTGATGCTGAAAATGGATTTGATAAAATCAATCCATTCATGATAAAAACCCTAAAAAAACTGGGGATAAAAGGAACATACCTCAACATAGGAGAGTCATATACAACAGACCCACAGCTTGTATCATACTGGGGAAACATTGAAAGCTTTTCTTCTAAGACCTGGAACATGATGAAGATACCCACTGTCACCATTGTTATTTAACACAGTACTGGAAGTCCTAGTTAGAGCAGTTAGGCAAGAGAATGATACAAAGGGTATCCAAATTGAAAAGAAAGAAGTAAAATTATGCTTGTTTGCAGATGATAAAAGTCTTGTATTTGGAAACTTTTAGAACCAATAAATTCAGTAAAGTTGTAGTATACAAAATTAACATACAAAAATGAGCAGCGTTTTTTTACATGCTAACAGTGAGCAATCTGAAAGAGAAATAAAGTAATTCCGTGTACATAGCCACACATAAAATTACTTAAGAATTAACCAAAGAAGTTAAAGATCTCTATAATAAATACTATAAAATACTAATGAAAACAATGGAAAAGAACATCAAAAAAATGGAAAAATATCCCATGTTCATGGATTGGAAAAATCAATATTGTTAAAATGTTCATACTACTCAAAGCAATCTACAGATTAATGTAGTCTCTATCAAGATACCAATGACATTCTTCACAGGAATAGAAAAAAAAAATTCTAAAATTTATATGAAACCAAAAAAGACTCAGAATAGCCAAAACTATTCTAAGCAAAAAGAACACAACTGGAAGAATAACATAACTTAATTCCAATTATACTACAGAGTTAAGTAACCAAAACTGGATGGTACTGGCATAAAAACACACATAGACTAATAGAACAGAATGGAAAACCCAGAAACAAATCCAGACACCTACAGTGAACTTGTTTTTGACAAAGGTGCTAAGAACATATACTGGGGAAAGGAAAAGACAGTCTCTTCAATAAATGGTGCTGGAAAAACTGGATGTCCATATATAGAAGAATGAAACTAGATCCCTACTCTCTCTTGCCATATACAAAAATCAAATCAAAATGAATTAAAGTCTTAAGTTTAAGACCTCAAACCATGAAACTACTATGAGAAAACATGGGGGGGAAATTCCAGGACATTGGTGTGGGCAAAGATTTATTGAACAGTACCCTACAAGCACAGGCAACCAAAGCAAAAGGGGACAAATGGGATTACATCAAGTTCAAAAGTCTCTGCACAGCAAAAGATACAATCAACAAAGTGAAGATACAACTCACAGAATGGGAGAAAATGTTTGCAAACTACCCCCTGACAATATATAACCAGAACATATAAGGAGCTCAAACAATTATATCCAAAAAAAATCTAATAATCCGATCAAAAGATGGGCAAAATAGTTCAATAGACATATCTCAAAAGAAGACATGCAAATGACAAACAGGCATATGAAAGGTGCTCAACATCACTGATCATCAGAGAAATGTAAATCAAAACTATAATGAGATATCATCTCACCCCAGTTAAAATGGCTTATATCCAAAAGACAGGCAATAACAAATGCTGGCGAGGACATGGAGAAAAGGGAACCTTGTACACTGTTAGCAGGAATGTAAGTTAGTACAACCACTATGGTGAACAGTTTAGAAGTTCCTCAAAAAACTAAAAATTAAGCTACCATACCATCTAGAAATTCTTCTACTGCATATATACCTCAAAGAAAAGCAATCTGTATATTGAAGAGATATCTGCACTCCTATGTTTGTTGCAGCATTGTTTATAATAGCTAAGATTTGGGAGCAACCTAAGTGTCCATCAACTGATGAATGGATAAAGTAAATGGGGTACTTACACACAATGGAGTACTATTTAGACATAAAAAAGAATGAGATCCAGTCATTTACCACAACATGAGTGGAACTGAAGGTCATTATGTTAAGCGAAATAAGACAGGCACAGAAAGACAAATATCACACATTTTCACTTGGTGGGATCTAAGAATAAAAAACCATTGAATTTGTGGACATAGAGAGTAGAAGGGTGTTTACCAGAGGCTGTGAAGGGTAGCGGGAAATTAGTGGGGAGGTTAGGGTGGTTAATGGATTAAAAAAAAAAAAAAGAAAATAGAATACGACCTACTATTTGCTAGCACAGCAGGATAACTACAGTTAATAATAACTGAACATTTTTAAATAACTTAGAGTGTAATTGGATTGTTTGTAACTTAATGGATAAATGCTTGAGGGGATGGATACCCCATTCTTCATGGTGTGCTTATTTCACATTGCATGCTTATATCAAAACATCTCATATACCTTATAAATATGTATAACTATACCCACATAAATTAAAAATAAAATAATTAAAAGAGAAAGCCATAGGTTTGACTACATAAAAATTTAATAATTTTTGAATGGAAAAAAAATCCTTGGAGAAAATAACCTAGAAAAAACTATTAGCAGCAACTATTTCAGAGACATTGCATCTTCATGGTCAAAGAATTCATATAAGTTGATACCTAGAATGCTGAAATCCTAATAGAAAAGTGGACCAAGTACAGATTAGAAGACTCAAAAGATAATTTTTTAACATATTAAAAAGTTCAATTTGACTAGGAATCACAGATATGTATCCATGAACACACCAATCATTTAAATAAAGTTGTTGAGATTTTGTTGAATATCCTTCCAGTCTGTTATCTATCCTATCTATACCTATTGCTTGATATATCCATCTATATAGTTTCTTTGTTTGTTACTCTTCATCCATTTAGCTATCCATCTATTTACATATTTTTTTGAAAAGTGATCATAATGTATACTTTTTATTTTTTCTGTTTAACATATTTTGAACTTCATATCATTGTACATTCTTATGTTCAATCTTTGCATCTTGTTACACTGTATGGATGTACTGTAGCTTATTGAAATGAGCTGTCTTACTTGGCACTTACGTTGCTTACAGTTTTCTAATAGTTACATATTGAGCATCATCACACTGATCAGATTATTTTCTAAAGGTAAATTTGGAAAGGTTGGATTTGCTTTTTCAAAAAGTATGCACATGTTTCAGACTTCTGCTGCCTGTTGCTAAATTGTTCACCTTTCTACCAGTAATGCATCAGAGTAGCATTCTCAAATTCTTCTAAACACTGGCTAATATAGTCAGAATTTTATGTCTGTCAAAATGATTGGCAATCTTATTCTTTTACTTTGCTTTTTTTGATTATTAAAGTGACAAACATATTATTTTGTGTTTTTTGGTAATTTTTTGATGAAATTCCTAATCATATCCTTTCCCCCAATTTTTCCTTTGATATAATAGTCTTTTCATTATTTATAAAGGTTACATTCATATTTAGGTAAATATGCCTTTGAATTATGTAGATTTTTTATTAGAGAGAAATTTTTAAAAATCTTTAATTAACCTACTAGCTTTGTGCTTCATGGTTTCTACTTTCAGTGTTATAATTATAAACCCCTACTGGAAACCAAGATTATATTAAGTAGAATGAGAATATTTTGATTCATCTGTTCCATTTTCCTTCAGGTTTATAGTTGGATCTTTCATTATAGAATGTATGATCAATGGGATTTTTTAACATAGAGCCTTAGAGGAAAACTCAGGACCACCTGGTTTTTAATTAAAATGAATTCTTTCAGAAGATTATATTGTGAATGTAGCTTCCCAGTGACTTCCTTCTTAGTGTTCAAATTGGCCTCACTGGAAGGACTGAACTGTATTAAGATCTTATGGATGTTAGCATAATTATTTTTAATGTTAATGTTTTTATATACAGTGACTGAGTTATTCTCTATTTGAGTAACAATATAATACTTTAGTAACTCATCTGAGTTTTGTGAGGAAATTTTATTACTCAACATTCATATCTTAGAAGGTCAAATTATTCTAGAAGATACTGCTTTGATTTTAGAGGAACAGGTTTATTGATCTGGTGAGAAAATCACTGGGGAGTGAATCCCAAGCATTCACTAAATTAGTAAATAAATTTAAACATGATAACTCCTATGGATTGAAACATGATCCTTGTTTTGAAGGAACTGAAAGGTAAAGTAATCAATAGGTTTATGAGAAGATATATCAAGATGCCTGGCTTGGCTTTTTCTAAACTACATAACTCTTCCTACTCTATTCTACTGGTATTGAGTACATTATTAGTCCCATGTGTTTGCACTGGAAAGAGAGTGAGTATCAATGCTCTATCACCAAGGACAGTATGTTTTAATCACTTGGATCTTCTTAATAAAAAATACAGATTTTGAATTTGTAGGCTTTGACTGGACTTGAGATTCTTCATTCCTATTAAGTCTCCAGAAAAAAAACCACTGTGCTGGTTCATAGACTCCTCTTTGAGTAGAAAGTGTGGAGAACTCTTGTATTGACATTTCTAGTTCTCTATAAATAAAGTAATAGGTAAAACACATGAAATAGTAAAATTGCAATACAGTAAAAACATTAAACATCTTATAAGTATCAAGTAAATTAAATACTTTTCTCCTGTTAATGTTTCTTTAGTTACAGAGAGACCCAAGCTGAGAACCTAGAAGGGTAGAAGGAAAATATATTTTTCCTCTTTTATTATGAAAGGTAGGATCCTTTAATAATTGGAAGTTAATGGTGTATAGGATACCTGTGTAGGTGTCTGAATCTAGAGAAACAAGGATAGTGCCTCTCATCTTTGTGTTTCATCTTCTGCCATAGGCATTGCCAGGAGTTATATTTGGAGAGAAGCAGAAAACACTATTTGGATTAGTGTTTAGCGGCTAGTTCAGACTTCAACAAAAAAGGCTGATCTCATTTCTGCCCAGTTTGGGGGCACACACACACACGCGTGTGTATATATATATATATTTGATATAAAATGTTGAACTATTTTGAAATATAGTTGAGTACTACTGTATTATAATAGTGGTTATTTTTTCTTCAAACTAGTAAATGTCAAATGATTTCAACGTAGAAGTTGATCAACATGTCTAAAAAGAACAGCTATCCATAGTCAATATTTTAAGCATTTATTCTTTTAGACTATCAGCTGGGAAGGTAACATCCTTCTGGATATTTTTGTCATATTTGGGTATTTTTGGCTCTCCATGAAGATGAATAGTTTCTATTTTTAATGGTCTTTGATAGTAGAGTAAAACTCTATTATAAATTTTGGATATTTCCTTATGTTTTATAAGTTATAACTAAAATTTCTGAAAGGCCCAAGCAAGGTTAATGACCAAACTAATAAAGCATGCTCCATGGGATGCCTCCCCTCTTATAAAGATACTTAGTGCTAAATGTATAAAGTTCTAATTTGTGGAGTACCAACAAGAGTCATTTTCAAGTGAGTAAGCTTTTTAATCTCAATTTTGCCATCTGAGAATCACTTAAGAATTGCCCAGTTCAAGCGTATACATTATAGCCAATCCCAAGTAATTTCTACTCATTTTCCAATACACAGTGTTATGTTCTTTGAAAAATGTAATACAATCTGTATGATACCATGTGAGTTTCAGTGTAAACTTTATCACTAATGAGATATTATTGAAGGGTTTCTTGGATTGTGAGCCCTTGAGAGGCAGCTGGAGAGATGGATATATCCTCTCACTTTCTGTGTTTTCCTAGAAATTGATGTACAGTGTAGAGAATCAGTATGTCTGTGTATTTCAGAGACATTCTCATAATGCTTATTTTATTTCCCAAGACATTATTCTTATGATTAGAGTTTTGTTGTTTCTGTTGTTCGTGTAGCAGTGGGAGTTCATCATTACTTATTTAGACAATGTATAGATTGATTTTTTTCTCTTTATTTTTTGGGTGCCTAAACATTTCATATGTCTCACCAGTTGCATGTATTCATAAAATGTCTTCATCATATTGTGATTCTGTTCATCACTTAAATGGATCCAGTAAAAAAAAAAATTATGATGGTATAGAGAGAGCATGGGTTGGCAAACTGAAGTCCATAGGCCAAATCTGACTCACTGCCTTTTTTTCATAAATAAAATATTTCTACCTGTTTTTTTGGAACACAGCTATGCACATTCATTTAAGTATCTTATGTGGCTGCTTTTGAATTACAAAGGCAGAGTTGAATAGCTGGGATAGAGACCATGCGAATTGTAAAACTTAAAATATTTGCCATCTAGCCCTTAAACCCATGATGTTAAGGGATGATATAGAGAAGCTGATTATTGGGTCATCTACTTCTTCGCACAAAATTCATTCAATATTCATCCAGCAATATCAGGTAAACCAATGGGGGATTTATAAGATAAAACAATGGAAAGGAAAAATAATCTTGACTTCCCTTCTGATAATATGCAGAATAGATACCCTGAACCACACTCCCGTAAAAATGATTAAAGATAAAATAAAACTTTAAAATTGCATAGCAGAGTTAGCAAGAAATTTTGGCTTCCTCCTACTCCAGCAATAAACTGAAGATGGGAATAGGTGAAAATAAGCTAGTACTCAAGTTGGCTTTTGCCTAGGAGGCTTTTGCCTGACTACAGTGAAGTTGATCTTTGATTTTGATGTCTCGGCGGGGTACACAAGACTTGAAACAAATCTACTGCTTACATAAGATGTAAGATCTTTTGGGAGACTGTTACATGACTCTGGTACCCCAAAAGGCTATACTTTTAGTTTAAGAATGAACTAGAAATAAACTTCCATAAACAGGATAAATTTCTTATACAAAACTTTGGTGGTAGGTAGAAAGGGGTGGGAAACATCTTTGAAATTTTATAATACAAGCTGGCCTTGTTTGGACCCAAATTAAAACATCTCTGTGGAAACAAAAACCAAACAAATAGAAAAATGTCATGTAGGGCCGGGCGCGGTGGCTCAAGCCTGTAATCCCAGCACTTTGGGAGGCCGAGGCGGGTGGATCACGAGGTCAGGAGATCGAGACTATCCTGGCTAACATGGTGAAACCCCGTCTCTACTAAAAATACAAGAAAATTAGCCGGGCGTGGTGGCGGGCGCCTGTAGTCCCAGCTACTCGGGAGGCTGAGGCAGGAGAATGGCGTGAACCCGGGGGAGCGGAGCTTGCAGTGAGCCGAGATCGCGCCACTGCACTCCAGCCTGGGGCACAGAGCAAGACTCCGCGTCAAAAAAAAAAAAAAAAAAAAAAAAAATACAAAAAACTAGCCGGGCGTGGTAGCGGGCGTCTGTAGTCCCAGCTACTTGGGAGGCTGAGGCGGGAGAATGGCGTGAACCCGGGGGGCGGAGCTTGCAGTGAGCCGAGATCGCGCCACTGCATTCCAGCCTGGGAGACACAGCGAGACTCCGTCTCAAAAAAAAAAAAAAAAAAAAAAAAAAAGAAAAATGTCATGTAAAGAATTTATTTTAAAACGGTATATCATCTGTAATGGTCTGGAAGTAAATAGAAATCCACTTTATAAGAAATTACTTTCAATTCAGGCTTCATCGAATTCCTAAAGATAAAGTTACAAGGGAAGAGAGTGCATAATCAAAAAAATAAAACTTCCACATACAAACAAGGAGATAAATCACCATGAATGAGAACCAGCAAAAGTAATAGCAATAATAACCAGTAGAAATTTAACAAAATAAATGTATGCAATCATAAAATGAGACTAATATGTCAAAAGAATTTAAAGGTTGGTAGAAAAATATAAATAAGCACTATCAAATAATCGGATTTGAAAAATCTAAATTTAACAATAAAATCACTATTTAAAAATAAAGAATTTGTTAAGTAGCAAACAATACAGAGGCTAAGAGTATGAGGGAACTGGAATATCTGAAGAAATAATTCAGAAGGACAAAAGGATAGAAAATATAGATGAAGACAAGTGGATAGACACGTAATAATGGAAAAAACCTCACATATTTCTAACTGGACCCTCAGAAGGCAAGGTTAGAATGTCAAAAAGTCACTATTTAGAGAAATAATGGGGAAGGATTTGCAAAATTGATGGAAATTTTTAACTTTTAATTAAGATACAGAAGTCTCAAAGGATACATAAAAATAAACCCAAATCTTGAAGCTTCGTAATGAATCTGCAGAAGACAAAAATACAGAAAAGATCTAAAAAGCTACTCAGTGAATAAACATTACACACAGAGAAATGATGATTACACTTACAGATGACATTTCAATAATAGTAATAGAAGGTAGAGGAAAGTGTGGAATTGTATCTGCATATTGAAAATATTTGTCTTCTTGGAATTATACATCCAGAAAACTGTCCACTCAGAATGAAGTAATATGAAGAAAATTTATGACAAACATGTGCTGAGAGAATTAACTACCCAAACACTCTTACAAAAAAGAATTTTAAAAGGAGTGCTTCAGGAGGAAGAGCAATCCCATTTTGAAAGTCTAAGATTTAAAAAAATGTTAAGTGTGTAGAATTCTAATTTGAGGGAATAATTAACCAATATACTGCCCCAAAATAATATTTGGAGGAAGCAATTAGAGTTGAAGGGTTCCAAGTTTCTTGTAAAGTTTGGAAAAATTTTTAAAAGATTGGTTATCTTCAGGTTTTAATTTAAGTATGTTTATTAAAATTTCTTTTCTTTTTTTTTGAGACAGGGTCTCCCTCTGCCACCTAGGCTGCAGTGCAGTGGCCTGATCACAGATAATTGCAGCCTCCACCTCACAGGCTCAAGCTATCCTCCCACCTCAGCGTCCCAAATAACTGGGACTGCAGGCACACACCATCACACTGGGCTAATTTCTGTACTCTTTGTACAGATGTGGTTTTGCCATGTTGCGCAGCCTAGTCTCAAACTCTTGGGCTCAAGTGATCCTCCCACGTTGGCCTCCCAAAGTGTTGGATTTACAAACATGAGCCACTGTGCCTGGCCTTTGCTTATTAAAATGTCTAAAGAACTACTAAAAGATAAAATGTGTATCTAGCTCTCAGGTTATTAGAAGGAAAATTGTGGTGAGGAAAAACATCAGTATCAAAGTCATTGAAGTAGGTAATAAAAGAATGGAAAAAAATATGATAATGTGATAAATAGAAAGTACAACTAATTAAATGAATTAAAGTTTTCACTTAAAATACGAAATGGCTTAAACTTTCTGTTTAGAAGCTAGGATACATTAAAAAAAAAATTCAACCTAAAAGAAACGAACGCAGCTGGGCACGGTGGCTCACGCCTGTAATCCCAGCACTTGGGGAGGCAGAGGCAGATGGATCACGAGGTCAGGAGATCCAGACCATCCTGGCTAACACAGTGAAACTCCGTCTCTACTAAAAATACAAAAAATTCGCCAGGCGTCGTGACAGGCGCCTGTAGTCCCAGCTACTCAGGAGGCTGTGGCAGGAGAATGGCGTGAACCTGGGAGGCGGAGCTTGCAGTGAGCTGAGATGCCGCCACTGCACTTCAGCCTGGGGGACAGAGAGCCTGCCTCAAAAAAACAAAAAAACAAAAAAACAAAAACAAAAAAACAAAAAACAAACAAACAAAAAAAACACACAGGAATTCATAGAATGCATAAATAGAATGCATAAAAACTTAAGTAGTAAAAAAACGTACCAGGCAAACATTAACCAACAAAATCTGGGATAGGTATATTTTGTACAAGATAAGATAGATCTTAAGGCAGTGTAAAAATAATTTTATTTTTTTGAGACAGAGTCTCACTCTGTTGCCCAGGCTGGAGTACAGTGGTGCAATCTCAACTCACTGCAACCTCTGCCTCCCGGGTTCAAGCTATTCTCTTGCCTCAGCCCCCGAGTAGCTGGGACTATAGGTGTGCACCACCACGCCCCACTAATTTTTTGTATTTTTAGTAGAGATGGGGTTTCACCATGTTGGCCAGGTTGGTCTCGAACTCCTGACCTTGGGTAATCCACCCACCTTGGCCTCTCAAAGTGCTGGAATTACAGGCATGAGCCACCAAGCCCGGCCAAAAAAAGATACTTTAGATATAAAGTGGCCCAAAACATAGGAAAATTTCAATTAATCAAGATATAAAAGTTCTAAACTTTATGTACTTAAAACTACAGCTTCAAAATATGTAAAGCCCAAATTGATAAAACTACAAAAAAAAAAAAAATGGCAGGTGTAATAGATCTGAATATATGTCTCTAAGAATTTACAGATCAGGAGGAATTGAACAACATAATGTAGGCAAATTTTCTGGAAGAGATGTATAGGGAATACTATCCCCAATGACCATAAGAGATACAGAAAATTAGCCAAATTTGATCAAATCTTAATTAGAAAAAGAGAATAAGTTCAAAGATAATAGGAGAAAGGAAATAACACACATAAACGTCTAATTAATACAATAATACTAAAAGAAGAAAATGAGTGTTAAAAAAAGATCAAAGCTGATTCATTAAAAAGACTGGCAAGAGAGTTCAAAAACCCAAAAGAAGACAAAATAAATAGTATTAAGAATGAATCAAAAATGAAAAGGTTCAGCAGGGTTTAAAGTGATTTGAAAAGGGCATTATGAACACCTTTATGCTGCCAAAGTTGAAACCATGTGAAATGTCAAATTCCTAACATAAATTACCAAAACAGAGTTAAAAGAAACAGAACAATTCAATGTCCATATCCATTAAATATTTGAATCAGTAATCTTCTCTTCCAGTATCACCACTGCCACACAATTTTGTTGCGATCTTTTACTAAAACTTTAAGGAACTGAAAATTCCAATCTTATAAAATTATTTTGGAAGAGAGAAAAATGAAGTCTACCTTCCAACTTATTTTTTGAGACAGTGTAATAAATAATTATAGCCTGATTTCTTAGATTTAAAAAGTTAAAGTATTAACAGAATAAATCTGGGAATGTATAAACATCGTATCAAAACTATGTAGCTTTAAAAAAATGGGAATATAAGGTGGCACAGCATTAGAAAACAATTATTTTGTAGATCCAGAAAAATTAATTGATAAAATTCAATAATAATAATTAAAATTTTAGCAAAGCAGGTAGAAAAAAATTCTTAACCAGGTAAGTGTTCTAAAACAAATAGTATGATAATAAATGGTGAAATATTGAAAGTTTTATCTTTTTCAATGTGGACTTGGATAATGTGGTTTTAAAATGTATATGGAAAAGCAAGAAAAGCCAAGACACTCCTGTACAACAGTAAGGATGGAGGACATGCCCTACCAAATGTAAATTCTTACTATAAAGTTAGAATGGTTAAGATTTACATTGTTCGGGTTTAGACAAATAGGCCAGTGGGAACAGAAGAGAAAGCCCAGAAACAGACCAACACTTTTGTTAAGATCCCATGACATGTCAGTTAGAGAAAGTATTGAGTACAAATAAGGTGTGCTGAGACAGGTCCATGTCAATATGTGGAAAAAAAATAACCTAACTTTCCTCACTCTTTATGTCACAACATATACAAAAATCAGTTCCATGTATTAAAAACCTATTAAAATGTGAAGTTTCTAAAATTTTGGAAGACAATATAGGAGAATATATTTTTGTCTTGAGGTTAAAAAGTTTTAAATAAAAACAGAATTAGACAACAAAGGCAAATTTGACTTCACAAAAATGTATCTGTTTCAATAGATATCATAAAGTGAAAATAGACCACAAATGGGAAGAACATGTTAACTATATATATGTGAATGTGCATGCAAATATATACATACACACATGCATTGACAAAGTATTAGAATCTATAATGTACCAAGATATTGTACAAATTTATATGTAAAAGACAAACTTTGCATTTCACATTAAAAGATGCATGATTACGAAGTGAACAAAAAATGTTTGGCTGCATTATTAGCTGTAATAAAATACAAATCAAAATTATAATAAAATACCATTTACAGTTAACAGACTGGTAGAAGTTAAAAGTCTCTAATATCTTGTGCTGGTAGGAATGTAGAAGAATAGGAACTCTCATACAATGTATTTAGAAATGAAAATAGAACCCCTTTAGAAACCATTCTGTATCATATAATCAAGTGGAACATATAGATGCCCTACAATCCAGCAGAATTTATCCAATAAAAATGCTTTACAAGTGTACTTGTAGATATGAAAAATAACATGTATAAATGTTTTGTTTATAGTAGCAAGAGAAGTGGAAAATATCCCAAATGTCCATTGTCAGCAGAATGAATAAGTGAATTTTGAGGTATTCATGAAATGCAATATTATAACACAATATGAATGGACTTGCTACAACTATATATATTATGAAGTCTAAACAGCATAATGAGTGAACAAACCAAGGCATAGATTATGTTCAATATGATTCCATTTATAAAAAAAACCATGCAAAATCAAACAAAATATTACTAAGATAATAAGGCATAACATGGACTAAACTCAGGATCACGGTTACCTCTAAGTGTGGGGTGCTGATGAGGATGTGATCAGAGAGGTGGCTTCAAAAGTAGCAAAAATGTTATTTAAAAAACTGGATGGGGACTGTGTGGCTATTTGTTTTATTGCTATTTTTGTTCACATATTATTCATATGTTATAAATATTCCTCAGTGTATGTTTATTTAAAAAATATCCACATAGTTGATGTGAGAAGATTCTTTCAGTAATTCCAGTTATAGTCTATCCTGCTTTATGTGTGCCTCTATAATGTTAATTAGCTCTTATACCATTGTAAATATGGGAATGATACCTGTTTAGATGGAAATCATGTGGGTTCATATTGCAATTCATATTTTGTAATCGCATTTAGACTCAAAGTAAAGCCAACACAGCAGAACATGCAAAACACAGAGAAATAGCCTATTGACTGCAAGTTATTTTACCGGTTCAATTTAACCATATCCTCTGTTTTGGATGATCTAATTGAGCAGTTTTCCCAGTGTGTGTTTTGTTCTTTTTTATGTAATTCAGCAGCTTCAGCTTTTCCTACACCCTCTTCCATCAAACCACTTTTACTCATTATTTAAAAGTAAAGTCTCATATTGACTATAGTATTTCTTTACTTATTAGTCACTTAACATGTCTTTTAAACTGTGAAAATATTTAAAATTACAATGATTTTATTGTGAGCTCAACTTATAAGTTTCATAGATTATAATTAGTGCCCCCAATACTTTTTTCCTTAAAATCTTAAAATTCTCCCTTAAAATTAATTTTTATTTTTATTATCTAATTTTGTAGAACTTGAGGGTTTTTTCAGAATGCATATATTACATTTTTACAGAAATTCCTGTGTCTTCATCAGTTTTGATTAGATTTAGCCTTATATATAAAATTACTAAAAAATGTACCACTTGCCTACCAAATGTACAAGCCAGTGATCCAATACTAGGTACTAAGGGAAATGCACACGGACAACTAATATAATTGTGATCATAAGTGATATAAAGCCTGCCTATAAAATAAAGATTAAATTATTAACAATCAAGTCCTGCAGAGTCTTGACCTAATCTAACTTTCCAGTCTGTCCTTCCTGTGTTTGTCTTCCAGTTGCTCTCCCCTTCAGCCATGTGGACTTATTATCTGTTCTTCACATACACACTGTGAGCCTTGGAGGAGATAAGCAAATTGAAGAGCTTTTACCTTGCCAATCCTTCCTTCATTGTGCTGACAGTGTTAATTTCCTGCAATATTAATCATATCACACAAAATTCACATCTCCCATTTAAAACCTTTAATGGTTCCACACAGCCTACAAAATTAAGTACATATTCATTGCATAGTTCCCATAGATCCTTTAGTATACAGTCCTGTCATTTAATGTTTTCTCCTCACTTGACCCTATGCTTTAGTAACCCTCAATAGTCATAATTCCTTAGGTGTATCAGATACTTTCATGGGTTCACACCTTGTCTTGGTTTGTAATGCTATAACTGTGCATTGCCTCTTTTTGTTCACTTCTGTATTCATTTGAGTATTTACTCAATCATCATGGTGCAGATAGAAGGCCACATATTACATGTGGCTGCTTACTAGACAGAGTAAACATTTGTAGAATAAATGAGCTTTGTTCACATGCCTCCTTATCATATAATCTTGTGCATGTGTGTTTATTGTTAGTATTTATTTGTGTGGTTTGCCCAGCACATCTGAAATTTTCAGTTCTAGATTTTCTACTCGTTTCATATTTTTGGGAAAGTAGCTTATTTTCTTTGAGCCACAGTTTCTTCCTCTATAAAACAGTGACAAAAATTTCACCTAAATCACAGAGATTTGGGGACAAAGCCAGTACTTTATTAATTACTAAGTGCTATCCACGTGTTAGATTAACTGTAATAGTTTAAAAAGTTCTCAAAATGTTGAAGTTGAAATTGTTGAAACATTTCAGTTCAGACACCAACTCCCTGACTTCTATAAAGAACTTAAATATGAAATGCTCCTCGTTTTTTACTGTGTCATCAGTTTTAGCTCTTATTTTATGTAATTAGTCTGTAAGCTCCATGAGGACAGTTTTATTCATTGCTGTTATCTTCTGGAATTGTCAAATGTGTGAATGAACAGATAACCATTAGTATCAAATATAGCAACTTGAACAGGGGTTGGCAAGAGGCTAGATATATTGAATAAACTTATTAAATGGATGGCCCTTATGTTAAAAAAAAAAAAGCCAAGAAAGAATTTTAAAAGCCATCTTGCACCTGAGCATTTAATGGGGGAAGCCCTTTCTGTATCAACCTTCCTATCATTAACAATGACTGTGAAATCTCACTGGGCTCCTGGATGTATTTTATGTACTTACAAACAGTAAAGCATTATCAATAATTACATTAGCCACTGTTATTTAAATAACTATTAGTCATAAATATATACCTATTGAACATATGCTGACCTATACTTACTTATAAAATGGATAAATAACTCCCTCTTCTCATATGATATTTATGTTGCTGAAATCCAGAGTCCAAAACACCAAAAATCAGAGCCAGGGAAGTCAGGACAGGGGAGTCAGAATCCTTGAGTTCAATTCCCATCAATCCTGCATTCTACTTTTTTATCCTTCTTTGGCTTAGTCCTCAACTACAAAAGGAGGCTAAAATAGATACTAGCTCATTGGACTGTTTGAGGATTAATGATTCAATAAATGTCAGCCTTTGTCAAAGTTCCTGCCTCAGAGCAAGTGCCCATATACTGTTAGGTGATACTGTTGTTTGTGATTGCTCCTTTTATTATAATCATCTTCATGTGCCTTCTGAGGCCTTAAAGAAACACTAAATTATATATAATCATACATATGTGATATACATATGTAAAGGAGATTTTCTAAGATTCAGTACATGGAGCCCTGCTTTGACATCTCCCTCTCAAGCAGTAACCTATGAAGACATTCATCTATTGAAAACCGGGTGGCTTTATCACCTCCAGAGCTTCAGCAGTAGTTGGAGATGTGGGGCCAGACACATAGAGAAAGGGGATAGCAGAAAAGAATAGAGGAAGCTGCTTTTCTACCAGGTGATCTATCAAAGAAGTGCTAGTTGGGTGAGACTGGATCCTGCATTAGAAGATGAGGGCAAGATGCATCAAATTACAGACTGCAACAATATCTCAACTGCTTGGCTTTATCAAAATGTCTTTGTTACCTGAGTGTAATCAACTTAATTGATGAGAAGAGAGATTTTATTCTTTATAAATCATAACTTTCATTTAGTAGCTCAAGCTTTTTTTTTTTTTTTTTGGTCTTAGGATTTTTAAAAATGGGCGTTACTGATGATACACATTTATGGAATTCAGGAATCTCCAACAACAGTTCTCTCTATATTTTTTAGGGGGGATCTCTTCTAGAAAACTGATTGGCTAAGAATTAATGATTGTTATTTTCTTAATACCAGAATTTGTTCTATTAACTAGCATAGCTGCAGACTTTCATGACGTGAGACCCTACATGTGATACTAATTATATTCCTTAATTTCAATCCTTCTGATTTCTCATGTTAGACTTAAACAGCTAGGTATATATTTTACTGAGTGTTTTCAGAGGATTTTTCAAAAATAACAATTTATTCTAATTTTAATATTCCCTAGATAATATTGAAATAAACCAGCTCTGTATAATTTAGCCTGAGATAAAAGCATCAGTATATTTGGAACACAAACTTAATTCTATCTTTTGTTGAACTACCCAATTTAGTAAAAGCATTTCAATGGTACTTCTTAAATGTAGTATGACTTAGAATACGGGAAGCTGCCCAGAATGTAAAAAGAGGAGAATAATTTATATTTAATTGGTCTAAACCTACTTTACCTAGGTCAATAAGAACAGAAACCAGCAACATTAATCAAGATAAAATTATCAGCTGATTAATCAGTGTTCTAATTACTGCATAGTTCTTTACCTTTTCCATTTTAATTACTAAACCTCATTGTCTTTTCCATATGGCTAACATGTATTCATGGTGTATTTTTCTCCTAGTGAAATAAGATAAAATTATACATTCTAGATATTAAAATATCAAATGTAGAAAATTACTAGTGCCTCTTAAGAATTTCCCCAAAAAGTATAAAAAAGCTACTAGATTATCCAAGAAAGGAATGATAACTTCATGGATTTTTAAGTGAATGCTCTTTGTGGTCAATACAACTATGATTATGGAACTAAGCTTTGTGAAACAGTAGATTTTAATGCAATTGGTATTAAATATAAATTCAGAAGATATATTGGAGACTTTCAAGATGATTTGTTTTAGAGAAGGCCTGAATATTTTTTGGTAAATGTCTTTATTAGGAATATGGTGATCCTACTGCAGGGTTTCTTCACCTTGGCACTATTAAAATTTGGGCCTGATCATTCTTTGTTGCAGTGGGGCTGTCCTGTGCATTGTAGAAAGTTTAGCAGCATCCCTGACCTCTACCTACAAGATGCCAGTAGTCTCCCCAGCCCCTCTATCCCTACCCTCTACTGCTATACAAATGTCTGCAAACATTAACAATTATCCCCTGGGGGTCAAACTTGTCCCCTTACTGAGAATCACTGATCTCACTGGCCGTCATTTGAAAAATTTACTTTAAAACAGATATATTGTATAATAAGACATCCTTGCCAGGGGAGTGGAAGTTTTTTACAGGTTAATTATTTTTATGGGAAAATCTTTTGATATATAAATTCCCTGATACTTTTGATGACATAATGATGATGATCATTGAGATGACAGCAATAATGAATATTCACTAAGTTTATCTATGTCATCACTGTATGAAGGTATAGCAGTTCTGTGAGGTAGGCCCTGTTGTTACTCTCTCGGGAGTTTAGAAAGTTTAAATAATGCCCACATTTATATAAAGGCCTAGTTAAGCCTTCCTGACTCCATTTGATAGAACTTTAAATAAAATAACCCTCCTTGAAGATTTTGTATTTCTAAGAAGGTGAAAAATTTGTGCTTTTTTTTTTTTTTTTTTTTTTTTTTTTTGAGGTGGAGTCTTGCTCTGTATCCAGGCTGGAGTGCAATGGTGCAGTCTCGGCTCATTGCAACCTCTGCCTCCTGGATTCAAGCTATTCTCCTGTCTCAGCTTCCCTAGTAGCTGGGACTACAGGCGAGCACCACCATACCCAGCTAATTTTTTGTATTTTTAGTAGAGACGGGGTTTCACCATGTTGGCCAGGATGGTCTCGATCTCTTGACCTCATGATCTGCAATAGTTTTGAATGTTGATTACATTTTAAATTGTGTCAATTTGTGGTCTATTGAGGAAATTAATGTAAAATATTTGGGTTTTACTTAAACACTACACAAGAATTATCTTAAAATTCAAATGTGAACTTATTTGGCATTTAACTGAAAAGACAGTTATGGAACTGATTATAGTAAAATAGGCATTGTGATTATTATAATGGAAAAATGAATTTCTCTGAAATGAAAAGTATTTTCTCGGCAAGTTTTCCTTCCTTATTCTCTCCCCTTTTTCTTTTGGTATTCCCTTTTTTTCCCTTCTCTCCCACTTTTCTTCTCTTTCCATTCGTCATTACGAACTGTACTATTTCAATTACATATTATATATGCTTGAAATTGGAAAACTGTTGAGTTTAGCTACCGCTTATAACTAAATGACTTGAGCAATAATTAATTCCATTTGCATGATCTTAATGCACAAATGTGAATACTGATGTGGCAGATACCTAATTGTGTTTGTTAGCTATTTGATTCAATTATAAATATTATGTTTCCCCCACTGATGTAGGCTCTACATTCTACCTCTCCTACAAATATTACTTATAAAATTTTATATTTGGACTTAGATTATATAAAGCATATGTCAGTTATAGACTTTCAATTATTTGTAACTCCTTTTTAGAGAAATGTATTCAGAAAATTGGACTGAATATGCATGACTGCATCTATAAGCATTTATTCCAGCATAAAGCCTATTCTAAGGCACATGGTATGTTTAGGTACAGGACTCTTAAATGACAAAAGTCAGCCTATATATCAATAATATTTTTTACTGTGATAGCTTCCTTATTACCTTTTAATTGCTTCGTAATAAAAATTGCAATTTTTTTTCTTTGTGGAAAAAAGAATATTCACAAAACCTAGAGATAAATGAATCTATAATTTTTATATGGGAATATAACAACTTTTTATGGCCACAGTATTCAGTATTTCTTAATCATAATACCATTAGAAAATTAATGGGCTTAATGTTTAAATTATAAGAGCAAAACGAATCCTTTGCTGAGCGTAATGGTAGACTAGCCCGGGTGCCTCAGTCCCTCTTTGTAGCATATTAAAGTTCTTTTCCTAATAGTATGAAAGTTATGTTCAGCATGTTTTGCAGATGTTTGCTTTGCCATTTTCAACCAGAATCTTGGATAAAATGTTAGGCTGGGCAAACATAGCATACAGAGTACTTGAATGTTACAGGTATGTGTTTGTATATCACAATAGATCTCACTCATAAGGGATAGTTTCCAGAACACTTAACTAAATATCGTAAGGGAACCAAGAAAAAGAAAAGAAAAAGAAAGACACCTAACAGAAAAATGATCAAAGAACAAGGGTGCCGATTCACAAAAGAAATAAAATTTAAATTTAAAGAAAGTATGTTTAACCCTATTCGTAGCAATGTATTTGAAAATGAACCACAATGAACTTATTCTTGGCAATGAACAAACATTAAACAATACTAATGGCCAACATTGAGATGATGGTTAGTGTAACTTCCTAAGAGGATAGTTGGACAATATGTATAGTAATGTAAATTTCCAAATGTTGATTTACTTTGATTCAGATACTTGTTAGGGTTTTAAAAAAATAAACATATATATAGATGTGCCCAGATATTCAGCTATAATATTTTAGTTATGTAGTGTTATTTATATTAGCAAAACTGTTATATCACCATTGTACAATGCTGATAAATTAATGGATCTAGGCATGGATCATCAATGGCTGCTAACATCAGAAAAAAGTAAACAATCCGATATTATGTACCACCTGAGGGTAGGATACCATACTACCTATGAAATATTCTTGCCAAAACATAGATTCTAAATTTGAACAAAATTCTAGATCTAAGATTCTATTTCTAGGAAATACAGTTGATAGAGGAGCATGGTAAATGATACTGATCCAAAACATGGGAAATACTATAGATTCATTGGCCTATTTTTGTTTGTTTTTCTTTGTGTTTTTCCTGACAAATAAATTTCTAGGGGAAAAACACAGAAAGGAACCTCTTAACTATTTGCAGTGTATGGATCTTATTTGGATGTTGATATTAACAGTCTGGTGAAGGAAAGGGAAGAAGGTTTAGAAAGGAGGAGTGTAAAGATGAAGGATTTTTAACACTACCTAATTTAAAGGCACACAGTGAAATATGTGTAGATGAAATAACGAGTGGATTTGTTTCAAAGTAATCTGAGGGTCGTATGGGGAATACATAAGGGTACAGATAAAACAAGACTGGCCGTGAATTGATAATTGTTGAAGCTGCGTCATGGCAGTTAATTGTAGCAGTATTGCTTAAAAACAATGGCCATAGCAACAACCTCAAATGTCCAATGATATGGCTTTGATTAAATAATTTATGGTATAACCACAAGATAAAATAATATGCAGCCATTAAAATGATATTTATATTATATAGAATGTTTGAAAATAATTAAACATTCAGAATATTCATAGAACATTAATAAGTATAAAAAGGTTACAAAACAGGATGTAGCAGATAATCCCATTCAAATGCATAGAAAGGAAATCAAGATTAGTAATAATTGTTTCTGAGTTAGGGAATTAATTATCTTCATTTTTTTCTTTGTGCTTTATTGTATATTCAAATTTCTGCAATATGCATACATTTTATCAGAGTTATAATATCATTAAAAATTAGGGAAAGAAAAAATGTAGTTTAGAAAGCTTTTCTCCCTAAATGATGAAAACAAAAATTTTATGTGTTCTATACAAGTAAAGTTTCAACATGTGAACATAGCGTATACTATTTTATGTTTATATATTATAAATAATATATTACTATAGCTTCGCTGGAAAAGCCAAGGGAAATTAGTTTTGTTATTTGTATCTTGTTTAAGAAGAAAGTGAAGTATACTCTGTGTGTGTGTGTGTGTGTTGAATGAGACAGGGTCAAGGAAAAGGAGTCTAACATTTGTAGGATATCTGGATTAAGCTAAATACATTACCCTTAGAATTCTCAGTATAGACTTTTGAGGTTGACTTGTATGTCTGCTTTAGGGGTAATGAAACAGACACAGTTTGCAGCATGTAACAGCTGGAGCTGAAAATCAAGCCAAGGGCATGTGGGCTTCCGGTAGACCTCCTGGTACCTTGTAGCAATCTGACCCTTGTACTAGGGTGTTTATTTGCTCAGAGTAAAGTATACTGCTAAAACATTTTGCTATTACCATACTGTAAAACTAAAAATTATATAATCTATTATTTTGATACGTGTTATCCAGTTTCCAAAATATTTTCATTAAAATAAAGTTTGAAACATAAAAATTATTTTACTTAGGAATTGGTAAGAGATAGCTAAACTTGCTACATGGCCTGCTACAGTGATGGCATCCCTTTTCTCTTGACTCTCTCTGCTAGGTGCGGTTTTTAGCATAGTGGAGCACAAGAGATGACATCTGGGGTGGCTAAGGGTCACCTGGCTCTTTGTTGTTATTCCAGATGGACTCCACAGATCCTTTGATACCACCATTTGCGTTACTTTGTCAGCTAGTTGTTTTTTTGTTTTTTACTTCAAGGACTATTTATTAACAAACATGTAGTAAAGTCTAGAGTGGAATTCACCAACTGATAAGAAAGAAGGGAGGGTCCAAGAAAGGAAGAATGCAACCTAAATAGGTGAGCATTTCAATGAAGAGGTTACTCTTTGGGGTTGGCATGTTCATTTCCTTGCTTTTGTTGAGCACCTATTATGTGCCAGGATATCAGCTTGGTAAACAGTCTCAAAATAGATCCTTTAATTTTTAAAAAATAAGATGGACCTTAAAATATTTTATATGGATATAGATATAATGGTAAGTTCAGCCCAGATTAGTATTGGTGTGTTGCACCCTTCCACTCTTAAACTTTAGTGCTTAATCATCTATGAAGTGAAAGAGTAAGAACTGAAAACACAGGCACAAAGTAAGTTATTTGGGAAAACAAGGCATAGCCTGTACTCCCTACTTCCTGAGGGACACACACACATACTCACATGCACACACACATATTATATATAATCTTTAAAATATATATTTTAATTTGGACTGTTTAAGAATACATTAAATATTGAAATATTGGCAGTTCTACCAACGTACTTCAGAAAGAATCATGATATTCACATAAGAGTGCAATAGCATACTGACAGTCCTGTTTGTTTTGTTTCCCAAAGATATTAACCGAGATATTATTTTGATTGTCATGACCCTTAACATAGACTTGCCATTATAGTCTTTATTCCAATATAAGGGATGCAATCTTTTGACCAATTTTACTTATCTCTATTCTAATAATTCTATAAAAATGTGAAAACAGCATCTGTTCACTTCGTGGATTTCATTCTCAGCAAACTATCGCAAGAACAGAAAACCAAACACCGCATGTTCTCACTCATAGGTGGGAATTGAACAATGAGATCACTTGGACACAGGAAGGGGAACATCACACACCGGGGCCTATTGTGGGGAGGGGAGAGGAGGAGAGATAGCATTAGGAGATATACGTAATGTAAATGACGAGTTAATGGGTGCAGCACACCAACATGGCACATGTATACATCTGTAACAAACCTGCATGTTGTGCACATGTACCCTAGAACTTAAAGTATAATAATAAAAAAAAATCATGAGTAATCATTCTCAATAATTGGAGGAATTTCTTGTAATTCAAAATTTCAAGAAGTCTCCATTTGAGAAATCTGAGTGGTAAATCTATTGTATGTGTTTGTAGTTTTTGAAAATTGACCAGCCTGGCCAACATGGTGAAACCCTATCTCTACTAAAAATACAAAAACTAGCTGGGTGTGGTGGCACACGCCTGTAGTCCCAGCTACTTGGGAGGCTGAGGCAGCAGAATTGCTTGAACCCAGGTGGCGGGGTTGCAGTGAGCCGAGATCACGCCACTGCACTCCAACCTGGGTGACAGAGCAAGACACTGTCTAAAAATAATAATAAGAAGAAGGAGAAGGAGAAGGAGAAGAAGAAGATTGTTCTGTGGCCACCCTTAAGTTACTTTACCTTTTTCTTTCTAATTATATCCATTATTAGAATTTTCCAAATGCCAAAGAGACTGAGTTTTTCTATACTTATATATAAGATTAATGGGCAATGAGAGTGGCAGCTGTCTGTCTTTTCCTATATAAAAATGCACTTTTGGCAACCCTCTTACCTTCATGTTTTATTTCCAAAGTAGTTTAAATCTTAGATCTAAGAAGTAACTTCTTTCTGAATTTACACCAAAAAGAGGGAATCTATTTAGACTAGTTCGAGAATGTTGTAAAACGTTTTGAGCTTTGATGAAACATGTAAGAGTTTCTGCTGTTTTTGCATTGATAAGAACCATGTGCATTGTACAAGCCTTCCTTTAGTATTTTGATACAAACTTTCCTCATGCATTCATTAATTATCAACATACAGCTTTTACACACTGGCGAAATAATAGAGCTGATGCTTAGCTTGGTGCTTCATTTTTTTTTCTGAACTGAATTGAATTTTGATCTCATTTGATTTAATATTACAGTCCATTTTTTTCTGGAATGTACTAAATGTGTAGTGTTCTGTTTATTGTAATTGAGGACCTTGTTCTGTGGTCATCTTTTTGAGCACTTAAGAAAGAACATGAGTAGGTATAAGTACTGTAAACACACTGGCCATTGAACATACCAATGAGTGAAAGGTGAGGGGTTGCTGATAAATGAGAAAGAAGTACCTTTGTTTTAGTATTTATTGAGGATTGTTTTTAATGAAGTGTTTTGTCTCAAGTGAAAATACTGCTCTTTTTATCCCTCTTCAAAATCTCTTTAGTAGGTCAAATTCCTGTCTGTGGCTGTATCTTCATTGTTTAGAGATCTTGGAAAAGGGTGAAGGCCTAAGCTTAGTTATTAATTAAGTATTACATTGGTGTTTGTTTATTACGATAGGACAGAGTAAAATCCATTAATATGAAAGAGGAAGAGGAATGTCGATCCATTGTACTACTTTGTGGGTTTGTGAAACTTTAATATTTCTGATAAAAATATGGAGAACATATTTGCAATGGGGTTTGGATAATGCAATTTTGGTATCATATACCATGATTTCCATATTGCAGAAATGAAAACTGGTTGAAGCACGCCAGAGCTACAAATGCTTTCCTTTTCCCTGTGGGAAAAAAAAATCTTACTGTGTGGGATCAGTTTGGGGCACGATGAGTCTCAGAATAGCCACACCTAGCCTGAGCAGGCTTAAATTTGCCATCCTAGTTCTGCAGATTATGCTAACTTAATAAAATAAAAATAACCTAACACACACCTAACAGCACATCACTGAAAACATTGTTTTAATAGTAACTGCATTTTCATTATTCCAAATTTGAATCCACTTTTCAAAGTGGTTTCACATCATTATCTTTTTTTTTTTTCCTAGTTTTGGCAGCATTTTCATTTTTTCTTACACAATGATGTGTTGCTGGGGCCTCATGTTCTCACATAACAGGAGAAAACCAAAGTCTGTTGTCATGTCTTAAAGAATTGAGAATTGTGTACAAAAAACGCTCACATAAATTTAAAGGATGAATAAATTTACAGGTGTAAATGCAAACTGCTTCCAACTCAAGGCAAGTAACAGTCCATGGTGTTCTGTCAGGAGAACATCAGGTAAGAAAGGAAGCAGGATCCTACAGCTTGGACTTTTCCAACCCTGAGAGACCGGCAAGATAGAAATTACAACTGGTTCAGGAGCCCTTGCCAGCCTCTAGAGAAATCCCATGACACTCAGCCATGACACTTTAATACCCTGTGCAGATCCCAGAGACTACTGGCTACTCAGGCTCACCAAGCCATGGACTTGTCTCTGACAAGCATGTTCTTTCCTCAGCCACTAAGTGACCCAGCCACATGTACTAAAGGTTGAAATCAAAGGTATGTACAGGGTCTTAAACAAATGACTAGGGAAGAGTTAACTTGAATACAAGGTTAAAATCAACAAGTTCTACAATCCAGTCTTGCTATCAGATACAAGCTTCAAGGACAAATTTCTTTTCAAAGGCTTATTACCGTTTCATGAGGTGTATACATGTGCCAGGGGCAAATTTATACTTCTGAATTAACCCATGCAGCAAATGCTACAGGTAACTGCCTGCAGTCCATTTAGAAGCATTTGTGGTGGATGATGGAGGGGCCTGACTCGTGGTACTCCTGCTTCCTAATCCACATCTACTGGAAAGTGGACAGCGAGGTTAGGATGGAGCCACAGATGCACACCGAGTATTTGCACTCAGCGTGGAGGTGATTTTGATCTTCTTGGTGCTGGGTATCAGGGTGGCGATCTCCTTACGCAACCTGCCCATGATGCCTGGGTACGTGGTGGTGCCATTGGACAGCACCATGTTGGCATACACGTCCTTGTGGATGTCCACATCATACTTCATGGTGGAGCTGAAGGTGGTCTCATGGATGCCTCAAGATTTCACGTCCAGGAAAGAGGGCTGGAACAGTGCCTCCAGACATCAGAACCACTCATTGCTGATGGTGATCATCTGGCCATTGGACAGCTGGTAGATCTTCTTCAGGAGAAGGAAGATGCAGCAGTGGCCATCTCCTGCTCAAAGTCCAGGGTAACATACCATAGCTTCTCTTGATGTCACGCACGATCTCCCTCTCAACTGTGTTGGTGAAGCTGTAGCTGTGCTCCGTGAGGATCTTCATGAAGTTGTTGGACAGGTCCCGGCCAGCCAGGTCCAGACACAGGATGGCTGGGGGAGGGTGTAGCCCTCATAGATGGGCACTGTGACCCCATCTCCAGCATCCATGACAATACCAGTGGTGCACCCAGAGGCATAGAGGGACATTACTACTTGGAAGCCCACAGGCCTGGCCAGGGTATTGAAGGTCTCAAACACGATCTGAGTCATCTTCTTTCTATTGGCCTTGGGGTTCAGGGAGGCCTCAGCAGCACTGGGTGCTCCTCCAGGGCCATGTGTAGCTTGTTGTAGAAGGTATGGTACTAGATCTTCTCCATGTTGCCCCAGTTTGTGTCCATGCAGTGCTGGATGGCGTACTTCAGGGTCAGCATCTGGCTTGCTCTGGATCTCGTCACCCATGTATGAGTCCTTCTGGCTCATGCCCATTTTCACACCGTGGTGCCAGGGGCACCTGATGATGGAGAGAAACATGGCTCAGGGAGCATCCTTCCCAGCAAAGGCAGCTTTGCACATGCTGGATTCACTGTCAGTGATGAGCCAGCAATCTTTTCTTTCATTGAGATTGGTGGAGGAGCAGGGAGGTGGAAGGTAGACCATTTGCAGTGAGTGAGCCACATCATTATCTTATGCTTTCCTTCCAACAACTTTTAGATAGATAACCAGGGCCCCACTGCTGGACTTGTTTTAGAGGCATAGAGAAAGGCTCAGCTCTTGTTCTTGATTTCCTTCTCTTACATTCTTGACTATTCCTTCTTTATCCTGTCCCTTCATCCTCTTCCTCTATGAAGGCTTTTCATGTCTGTAACATAAAAAGGCTTAACTCACTCTTGTTTTAAACAAGGGAACAAAAACATCATCCTATTCTTCAATAGCATTCTTCTTTTTTCCCCCCAATATTCCCAATACAACCAGCCCTGTGCCTCCATTGCCCTTTACAGCCAAGTGTCAGGAGAGGGGGCCTCAGTCACTGTGTGAAGATCTCCCTTGCATTCTCTCCTTGAATTTCTCAGTCCCATTGTGAATTCTCTTCAGTGCTGGCACTGAGATCCATCCCTTGCTTCTTCCAGCTCTCTCTTCCATCTTGGGCAGCTACTCTCACCTTTTCAGGGAGCTCCTGCTCAATCTAATTTGAGGGTTCTTCCTCCAAAATTGTATTTCTGTCCCAGCCTCTCTTATACAAAATCATACAGAACTTACACACACATACACACACACCAATTTCTAATATATTCAAGTCAGCTTCCTTGTAAAAATGGATTACCCACTTTCCTTAATGATATGATGATCAACCTTGTTGCTCAGGCCAGATTTCTGGGTCAAGTCTGGGAATCTCATCAGCTTTCACCATGTTTATTCTTCAACAACACATGTTTTGTTAATCTTATCCACTCAAATCCTGTCAATGACAATTTTTTTAAAAATTCAAATGTATTTCCTCGTTTCATCCTCACAGCCACTATGTTATTATAAAGTCGTACCTTGCTTGCATTACTGCAACAATGTTCTAACTGGTATCTTTGCTTCTAATTTCACTTCTTTCCAAATATCTATACTCCTGCCAGAGTGGTAGTGATGTTTCTAACACTTACCTGCTTAAAACCCACTATTTTTTTCTTACCACCTTTCAGTGGAAAATCCATAGTCTTTAATACCTAACAAGAGCTACTTTTTGATTTGTTTTAGCCTCCTTCCGACGCTATCTTTCTCATTTCCCTTGCATATTACCCTGTAACTGCAAAGAACCACCTGAAGTTCTTATAATATTCTGTCATCTGGTATCCTTGCTTGAAATGTCCCTAAACTGGGTTAATAAGCGTCTTTCCAGAATTCATGTATATTAGGCACCTCCGAATGTTACTTCATTAGGAAATAGGTCTTGTTTAAATCCCATATGTTTAAGGTGTGCGACAGGATATTTTGATACACATAGTGAAATGATTATCACAGTCAAGCAAATGAACACATCCATCACCTCAAATAATTCCTTTGTTGTGTGTGTAAGGCAAAGTACCTAAAATCTCTCTCAGCAAGTTTACAGCACACAATACAACATTATTAACTCTAGTCCTCATCCTATCCATTAGATCTCTAGACTTACCCTACATCATTGCAACATTGTACCCTTTGAGCTACTTCTTCCAATTTCCTCTCTCTCTCTGCTTCTGGTAACCACCCTTTCTGTTTTTCTGTTTCTATGTACTCAAAAAAAAAAAAAAAAAAAAAAAAAATCCGCATGTGAGATCATGTAGTATTTGTCTTTCTGTGTTTGAATTATTTCACTTAGCATAATGTCCTCCAGGTTCACTGATGTTATTGCAAATGGCATCTTTTTCTTTTTAAAGGCTAAATAATATTCCATTGGGTATATGCCTATGTGTGTTTACATCCATACATATATAGGTATCACAGTTTATCCATTCATTCATTGATGGACACTTTGCAGATATAATCAGTTAAGGGGAAATCATGCTGGATTAGGGTGGGCCCTAAATGCAGTATCACTGGTGACTTATAAGGAAAGGAAAAGAGACACAGAGACCCTGTGTGTCAGGGAAAAGGCCAAGTGAAGGCAGATGCAGAGACTGGAGTGAGGTATGCACAAGCCGAGGAATGCCAGGGATCACCAGCAACCACCAGAAGCTAGGAGAGACACATGCAGTAGATTCTCTCAGAGGAGAGCCTGTAGAAAGAGCCAACTCTGCCAATGCTTTGATTTGAGATGTATAACCTCCAGAACTGGGAAATAATAAATTGTTTTTGTTTAAAGCCAACCAGTACGTGGTGATTTTTAAAGGCAGCCCTAGGGCACTAAGTTACCCTCCCCCAATTTTCTCCCAATTGAAAGAGCCTTCAGGGGCAGGGCGTGGTGGCTCACGCCTGTAATCGCAGCACTTTGGGAGGCCAAGTCGGGTGGACTGCCTGAGTTCAGGAGTTCGCGACCAACCTGGATAACATGGTGGAACCCCGTTTCTACTAAAACACAAAAAATTAGCCAGGTGTGGTGGCACGTGCCTGTAGTCCCAGCTACTCGGGAGGCTGAGGCAGGAGAGTTTCTTGAACCTGGGAGGTGGAGGTTGCAGTGATCCGAGATCATGCCACTGCACTCCAGCCTGAGGGACAGAGTGAGACTCCATCTCAAAAAAAAAAAAACAAAAAAAACAAAAAAAAACAGAAGCCTTCAGGACCGACCTCCCACAGGTCAGGGTGGGGATCAACTTCTGGGCACCATGTGCTTCTCTGTTCTATTGCCATGTGAAAGCCACCAGCCAGTGAGCTACTTGAGGGCAACACATGACCCTTAGCGCTCTGCCTGCAGTGTCCAGTGCAGTCCCTGGCATGTAATGGAACAGTTTTTTCTCAGTTAATTGTATCTGTGAAAATGTCTTGTAAATCCTAGTATTTGTTTTGCTGCATTTTGTCTTTAATGGCAGACGTAACTGAGGTATCCAGTGTGTCCTTAATTTTAACTTTCCTTTTGAGAGGCCCTAATGAATAGCTGGCTGTTTTTAGGGATGAAGTGCTTCAGTCAGTTGAAAATCCAGAGTGGCGGTTGGTTACTATTTCAGCAGAGATGAGTTTGTCCGGTTCGATAGCTGGCTTTGTGGCAGGGGCATGGAAGAGGTGTAAATGTGGAGAGTGGACTGGGCCCCTTGGTGAGGAAGGGGTAGTGGGAGCTAGAACTTGTGGACATATAGGAGCTTTCTGTTCTGAGTGAGTGAGTGAGAATAGTGGCCACTTTAGCGCAAAAGACATTTCTTTTCATGGCTGAGACTCCTACACCAAAAGATTGATTAATGAGATACAAGCATACAAATTTGCTTAATATAAGTTTTGTGTGACATGGGACCCTTCATAAGGAAAATGCCCAGAGAAACAGGTAAACTTGTAAATTTCTGTGCTTAGGTTTGATGTAGAGTGAACAGTTATGAGGAAGTATGCATAGACAAAGGAAATATGACCTAATGGTAATAAACTGGGGGGAGCTTAGCAAGGCCTGTTTGTTCTAGTCCTTCTCTGTGTCCCTCTGTCTCCAGGAATAAGAATGTTCCTTTCCTCCAGGTCAAGGGAGGATACTTTTGGAATTAGGGTCTTATATTCTGTTTCAGATGAGAAGTGTGGGAGAAGGTTAGAGAGTGAGCTTCCTAGGTTTTATGACCTGCTCTAAGGGAGAAAGGTGAGAGGAAAGTACGGGCGATTGTCCTGCTTCTCAAATGCCAAGGTGCCATATTTGGGAGAAGCATATCCTGAATCCATCACAGGTACACGATTACCTGTAATAAGTTCTTGGGAGTTGGATACCTTCCTTCTTTCAGTGGTTTCATGTCTATGGCCACCTTCCACTCCCCAAACACTCCCTTCCCCTCCTCCTTTTCCCCCCATACACATACAGAACATTGATCTACTTCTTCTGAAAGTTCCTCAAATATGCTAATTTTTTTTTTTTTTTTACCATAACTGACCAACCTTTGCGGAGTGTCATTTCATTCTTCTCTTATGTATGACTGTAAGTAAAAGATAAGAGATGAACATTTTATTTTCTGTTACAAAGTCCATTCCCTTTTGATTCATCACAAGACAAAATGAATCTCAAAAATCTTAATGAAGTTGGTAGTTCCAGTGCACATTAAGAGAAAATTATCTTACAGAAAAAAATACACATCAACTATTTGGTGAACTGATGAGAAACTAACGGCCAAGTTTGGAAATTGTTCAAGTTTTCTATGAATATTCATAAATAATTAACTTGCATCTCAATTTAGAACCTAACAACAGTTCATTTCAATTTTTAAAAAATATCCGAGTTAATTATATGCTGAGGTCTCCTTGCTGGGTCCTCTCTCCTAGTGGCAATTGAATAACTTCAGTTGGTGACAATAACCCCGTGTTTCTGTGGCGTTCACCACATTGCTGTGTAGCTGGAGGAAGATACATAATGACACTCTTTGAAGGACAGCTGGCTTCCTAAGGGGTGCTCTCTCCCTTTCCCTACTCCCAATCTTTTCCTTTGGGGGTAAATTCCTTTTGTTCACACTTTTTACTGAAAGTGAAAAAAAAAAAGTGTGCAAAATATGAGGCAAGAAAAAAAGAACCTGCCCTAAAGTAAATACATGGTGAAAAAATAGATAGGTTCATCCTCTTAGAATTTTCCATGCCTTGAGAAGCACATGCTTAGTCCTGTGAGGGATGCAGAGATTGCAAGCCTCCCAGGGTAAAAAAAAAAAAAAAAAAAAAAAAAAAAAGAAAGAAAAGAAAAAGAAGAAAAAGAAAAAAAAATTCAGAAAGAACTCAGCCTAACCAGACGAAGGGACCCCTGTACTTTGTGAAAGAAGGCTGCATAGAAGAATCAGAGCCCTGGGCTGTCAGAGGGAGGCCATTCGGGGACTGCCCCTTTTGTCTCCTCGCCTTGTATGGGCTGGAGGATGGAAAAATTGTGGACAAAAGGCCCGAGGAGGGCGGAGGGTCGGGTCTGAACTCTGGAGGCGCAGCTCTCAGCGTTATTCACCGTGCCACGTTTCCACCAAATGCGCCTGTCCAGTTCCCAGCCCGGGCCGGGTGCTGACGGCGGGGTAACACTGCCATCTAGTGGCCATCTCTCCCCTGCCAGCCGGCTCTCAGTGCCCTCTTGCTGGCTCGGTCGTTCCCTCTCTTCCCCCTCTCTCCCTTCCTCTCTTGCTCTCTCTCCTACGCCCCTCTCTCTCTTTCTAAAAAAGGTTTTTTTATCCCGTCAAGGAAAAAAAAAGAAAGAAAAAAACCTGGCTCTTGGAAAACAACCAACTCTGTTGGAACTCAGAGATAATAATCAGTTTCTCTGGGCTTGTGAAATTGGCTCATTAAGCGTGCTTTTTAACAGAAAATATTGGAAGCGATTAAGTCTGCTTTACTGAGTGGGCATGAAATGGCCAACCTTCGGCCACCCACAGCTCCTAGGTGCCTGGCGCCGTTTTATGCATGCAGCGTAATGTCTTTACTTGAAGTGCTGTTTATTCATCACCTGCTTATTTATCTCTTTGCATTTGGCAGGCACATCGATCAATGTTAAACTGTCACACAAGGTTATTTTTCTTTTACATAACAGTATAGGCCTAAGGTAGTGGCATATTAAAAGTAATAACTTTCTAACTTGTAGCTCAAGATGACAGCCCCATTTTTACCCGAATATATTACAGCAAGGAATTCCGCATTCCGTTCTCCCTCCCGCTCCCTCTACTTCTCTAGTACTCAGCTCTTCCAAGGTCAAAGGCTTCATTCTGTCAAGCCTCCCTCCCACTTTGCATACCACTCAGCTTCCCCTTCACCTCCAGTTATCTCCACCTTTTAGGCTGATCCGCCCACAGAGAACATTCTGTGCACCTGGTGTACACATCTTGCTTGTCCCTCTTTACGATGACATTTACCCCTTTGCATAAAGATGTGGGGGCCAGCTGATCTCTGGAAAAGAAGAGAAAAACGACTTCATATGATGGTGAGAATTGTGATAGTCTCATTTCCGTCTCCACAGACATCTCACTAAATGTAATAGTACATTTTGCTTTAGAGTTATAATAAGCAACAACAACCAGAGACCTATGAAAAGAATCGAAGGAGAAACATCTGAAAGCAACAGTATTGCTTTGAAGCAACTGGTGTGGTTTGAGGCTGTTGAGTCCACTTGCTTTCTTGCTCCTCTCTTTGGTTTTAGGTTAATTTGTACCCAGTTTGTGATACTTCCTTTCTTGGCAATAGGCCAAGAAAATTTTCTTAGTACAAACAGGTTTTCTTTTTCTTTCTTTTTTTTCCCCTCTCCAGTCCAGCCTAAAAATGCCTACAGATGGGATATCAAATCTTTTTAGTATCACATTTCAAAGTGGCCCTTAGAATTTCTTCCTGTCCTTGATCTCTCCTTTTGAATTTCAAGTCAGACTTAGATTCTGTTGCTAAATATGTTTTGGACAGTAGTTCTCTGATACAATGCTTTGATAATCTTGTGTACACAGGATTTAAGTGTCTTAGCATAGTAGACATTGTTGTGGTACAACTATTCTTGTGACCTAAGGTACCACATCCATTCTGATAGTCTGTCTCTGTGTGCACCAAAATAACTCATCTAGAAAGCATGAGGAGGGAAGTGTAAGTGGTTAAACAAATGTGGTCCTGTAGACTACTGAAGTACCTGCTTAGGAGGCTCATAAGCTTGGCATGGAATCTGGCCCACGTTTTGAATTTGCTTATGCATTCCTATGTATAGAAAGATGGTAGAATACTGATCTATGGTGATGTATTTTATCATGGGTAGCACAGCCCCAGAAAAAAAGCATGTCCATTAAAAAAATGCAGCCCGGCCTGTGTCTATGCTCCTACGATCAATATTTGCATTAAAATGGTTTAAATGTATGTGGCGCGGAGGCTGTCCATTCTTTCAACCTGACCTGCTGCATTGATTAGGGCCAGTGATAGAGGGGGAAAGAGCAAATCAGGCGAGGAAAAGAATGAAAAGGAAAAACAGAAGAAAATGAAAGCTGTCGCTATGAGTCCTATAGGAGATATGGCATCCATGATTGGCTTAAAGTATATTTACTCAGCAGCCCACTCGGCAGGAGAATGCACCCTCTCCATATCTCTCACAGGGCTATTTTGTCTTTTAAAAACCAACAAAAGGATTTCTGGTTGTCCCTAAGACTGGGCAACTCAGCAGCTTGTGATTAAGAGCCCAATGTTTCCAGGTAGCTCTCTGGATTTAGCTACTTTTCTTACGTGTGTGTGTGTGTGTGTGTGTGTGTGTATGTGTGTATGTGTGCTTCAGCAGTCCATATGTGTGAGCTATACTTTGTTGGGCTAAAATTTCTTTAATAAGAATTATAACCACCACTTATTAATTGATTATTTTGTACCACATAATGCTAATTGCTTTGCAGGGATTGACTGATTGATGGTAGCTATGTGGTAGCGATATACTGATTCTTTAAAGCTGCCTTATATATAAGCTGGTCATTCTGATCTCATGTTTATTTGGCATCCAAGGATAGATTTGTAACTAGTCCTAAATCAAACCATCAGTAAAGGGCAGTAGCTCTTCAAATCTGGATCTCTGATTCCACAGCCCAGACTCTTAACCAACATGCTTGGTAATGTTCATTGTGGATATGTTATCAAAGTAAACATCACACTTAACACTGTTTATGAAGAGATATAGTGCTCACTTTATAATATTGGAACCCATTGTCGTATCACCATAGACACTTTCAATTATTTGGTGCACAAAATATTTTCAATGGAAATATGGATAGAAATTGATCTCTGAGAAAAGGCCAACAAATAATAAGAGCAGAGCTACAAGGTGTTAGTACTTAGTTTACCTTCTGTTGTGGCAAAGAAATAACCCATATATATCTTTCTTGTTGAGGTGAAGTGATCTCCAGAAATATGGAAGTTTCTGAAGGGAACCGTTTCAGGGAGCTCATTCAGGGGTTAACTGGACCGGAGTATGAGGACTATAATATATGTGTCTAGACACGTAATAATAAGCACTAAATGAATACTTGTTCATATAATATTCAAGACATATATGTTAAGTAATTGCTATTGAAACCAGTGCTGGATAAACTGTTTCATAATATCTAAGAACTGATTCTATAGTTAAGGATAAAAGCAGACATGTGAAATACATTCCTTCACAAGACAGTATGTGTTCTTAAATTTGATCTTAAATTTCCATAAAGAGCCTTATAGAAAATAAATTTTTGAGGAATGTAGAAAATGGAGAGTGTTGGGAGGCGGAGTGTTTGAAGAAAGCCTTGTAGAGTAGGACTTGAAGATGAATGGATAGAATGCACATAGGAAGACAGAGGATATTCAGAATAGAGAAATAGGTAAGTACAGTTCGGAATTTTGGAATGAGTATCCCTGCTGAAGCTAATGTTTACTTGTCATAGGCTATTGGATTAGCCTATGAGCCAGACCACAAAGACCCTGAAGGTCAAGATTGGACAGCTGAATGCTTTTGAATTAAGTATCTTCTTTTATTGTCTTGGGGAATCAGGCAAATTTGTCTGCTGAAATTACAGCTTGGAAATTTGACCTACTTAGGGCATTGCTTTGGAGCATTGGAGTTTCAAACAAGCCCTTCACTCTAAAGCAAGAATCTCTTGATACTTTCATTTTCTCAAGGATGAAAAGAAATTAAAAGTAACACATGTGAAAATTTTACTTATGAGGCTAACTTGAAGTAGGAGAATTACCTCAAGAGAGAAACAAAAAGGTAAAAGCAATTTTCCGAATCTAAAATTGTTAGAGCAATGTGTTGACAAGTTTGCTTTTTACCAAAACTGGTACATAAAAATACAGCTTATCAGAGAGAAAAATTTGTGTGCAATAGTCATTCACATTAGAAAAAGATTTTCTGTATATTTCCTTTAAATAGAAGTCCCTTTGTACATTTTAAATATGGTTCGATGTACTAAACTAAGTACAGCCAGAAAAACAAACAACAAACAAAAACAGTGAAAACAATCCCACAAACAGTTTTTTAAGGAAGTCATCGCTTATCAACTTGTTCATAGAGCAAGGTATATATACTTACAAGTTGATACCACAACTCAGATTGAGTTGGATGATAATGCCAATGCATTACAAAGTCACGAGTGAATTTCTGATTTTAGGAAGGCTCTACATGCTTAGAAAAATGGGTTCCAGGGGAGTTTAGATATCCATGTAAGAAGTTGGGTTTGAAATAACAATGAGAATAGTATCTCACCACTGGACACTTTAGGATGAGCCTTTGTTTAATAGGGTCATATAGGATCTAATATTGTCTTACCTTGTCTCATTTTGAGTGAGTCCCTTTGTTTGCCTCTCAGTTTTTCTGATTCTTAATTAAAGAATGCAGTTTTGTATCCTACTAGAAGGTTCCCAAAGAGCAGTTCCTGGAAAAGTAGCATCAGCATTACATGAGCACCTGGTAGAAATGCAAATTCTTGGCCCTCACCCCTGAACTACTGAATCAGAAATTTGGGGCGGAGCTCAGCATTCTGTGTTTCAACAAGTCCTCCAGGTGATTCTGATCCATGCTGAAGTTAAGAATCACTTTCTTAACTTCCTAAAGTTCATCTTCTTATGCTCTAATACTCAAAGTGTTATAAACATGTTTGATTTAAATCAATGGACAGTTCATTTCTACACAAATAATGCTAAAGGTCTTTGCTTTTATAGCTTTGCCTGATTTGCATAGTTTTTTGTCTTTTCCTGCTGATGGCACCTGCAGTGTCTCCCAGTTCTGAGGTTTTACCTACTGGCTTTATTTCCCAGCCAGCTGTATGGGGGGGCCTCAGGTTACCTGAGCAGAACAAGATTGTAAGCCTGCCTTCCTTTCTTCCTTCCTTCTTCTTCCTTCCTTCCTTCCTTCCTTCCTTCCTTCCTTCCTTCCTTCCTTCCTTCCTTCCTTCCTTTGATGGCAATTTGCCATTTAGAGATTTAAAAAAAAAAAGTGAATTTCTATATTTGAAGTAGTATTCTAGGTAAGTCAGATTGCTTGAAGTTTCATCATCAGATAATACGTTAAATGATATTTATATATCACTTGAAATAAAAATTCTTTTTAGTTAGATAAAGACTGGGAGGTCTCAAAATCATCTTTCTTAGGGATCATTTAATTTCAGTTGGCTTAAAATGCTATTTATATTAAGTTAACAGGGTGCTAATTTAACATAGGTTTATAGTCATTTGAAGCCATTTTCATCCATTAGGAAAAATCTCTCTCTAGATTAGATTATCATAAGCGTTTGAATAGCAATAGGGATTCTTCTGTCCAGGCCTGAGGATTTTCTAGATGAATGCACACTCTTTTGTCATACTGTTGAGAAGTGAAGTTTTGTTTAACTATAGAGCAGGGCACTGACAGTGGTACCCAGCTTTGCCTTGGGCAGAGAAAAGAAAGAAATAAAACACCTCCACACATATTCTGCATTGTATTCATATATCGGCTCTATAATATTTTATGATTTATATAATTCTGGCACATATAATTTCTACATCCTGATTTATAATTTTCAAAACATTTTGGATATTCAATGTCAAAATTCTTTTTCACTTTGAATTTTTTAAAAATATTAAATCTAGTGAAATGTTTGCAGCCTGACTACATGCAACACCAAAAAATACATGAAAAAGAAAAATAATGTATGTGTATCCCTATTTAGTTTTCCAAAAGGCATGAATTGCAAAGGGTCTCAGAATATTATTTAGTTTCTTTTGAGGAAGAAGAAAAAGGTTTTCCGTTTAGAGTATAGAACATGCCCCAACTGTTTCATGCACTCTCTAAACCAGGCTGCCATGCCAATAGTGACTTACAAGCAGTTGGAGACTTGTACATTTACTTCGTCTATCCTAGGTTTTTCCTCTCCCACGTCCAAGTCTTCTAGCTTCCTTTGTTTCTCTGGCTTTGACTTTCAGGGCCATCTAAACAACTGGAGAAAAGTGACCCTCTGACCACTTGAAATTCACTCATCCAAGTTTTGGCCTTAGAAGGCTGTACCCTTAGCCACTTGGACAATACTCTTCATAAACCCCTATTTAAAGTGGTTTTCATTAGTTCAACTTTCAGAACAAATGAGGAAAATGAGAATGTGATGATGAGTCAGTACTAACTGGACATGAAGGACCTTCCTGCACATGTAGGCCCTCCTACTCTAGCAAAATATTTGTAAATCTTTTAAAGGAATATATTCTTTTGCATATTATAATATTTAATATAATATATGATATGCAATATTGTAATATATTTAATGTTATATACAATATTGATATAGTATAAATATCTAACATAATCATATTTGTATAATTTTTACTTTTTGTGATAGAAGATATATCTGTGACTAATTACAGAACTTTAACTGTATAATACGTTTGGCCACAGGTTTACTTAAGCTGAATTAGTTTCAAATAATCTTTTTTGCTTTACGTTTGAAAGTAAATGAACTCCCAACCATTAATCAGAAATGGTTGAATTGGCTGGACTCCGTAAGCACCTCTTTCTGGGTCTGGTGGTGCTCAAGTAGAGAAGATTCTTGACTTATCAGAGAGGTCAGGCGGTAGAAGTGACAGAGTTAGATCTGCATGTGGACGTTGTATTACTCTACTTTTCCTTCTGACATCCTAGGTTTTATATTATATAAATCTATTTCTAAAATTCAGCAACGTGTCATTAATATATGATGCTTTCAGCAACCTTTCTGAAGGTTGAAGACACAACAGTACATTCCCTTAAGGAAATGAAAGTTTCTCTGAGTGGGTTTCTAACTTTCATAGAAATGTGAATTGAAAGTTTCGGGAGAATGCAGGACCAAAATAATAGGTAAGATTACTCTGAATTGGAGATTATGAAATCCATGCAAATAATACAAATGTAATCCATGCAAATTAGGTTCAAAATTTAACTTTTCTGCAAATCTTGATTTTATTAGCTTAATACTCAGAGTACCAATTTAATTCCTACCTAGGTTTTACTTACTGAATAATGCGGACTGTGAGAAAAAAAAATCCACCATTTTCTAGTAGAACAGCAGTTAACTTACCTCTTTAACTTCTAAAGCTATTTTGAACAGAAAAATCTTGAGAGATAAAGTAAGGCATTGCCTTCGTTTCTAACAGAAACAACAATAGTTAAGAGAACATATTCTGGCAAAACTGGGTTCAAATTTATATTTTCTAACAGTGTAATTGGGATTGGATTAAATTGAATTTAAGTATATGTCTTATTTTTAATTTAATATACTCATACAACAGGATCTGGCCAACTTTGACTCATGGACCAAATTCAGTTTGTTTCCTGTTTTTGTAAATAAAGTTTGTTGGAATTCAGTTATGTTTACTTGTGCACATATTGTATATGATTGCTGTCACCCTACCAAGGCAGAACTGAGTAGCTGTAAGAGACCACATGGTCCACAAAGCTTAAAAAATTTGTTCTTTCATTGGCCCTTCAGAAAAAGTTTGCCAACCCCTATCAAAGGTTGTCTTTTATTGATCTTAGGATCCCACTCTCCACTTTTCTTGAATGCGGTTGGTTACTGAAAATTGGAAAATAATGTAGTCTCCTATCATAGGGGGAAAATACCTTGGTAGTCGGAACTTGAATTCTCTTTGCATTCCTATCACTTCTCTCTTCCAACTTAAGAAAGTTACGTTACTGCTGTATAATTGGAGAAAGTTGGTTTGTATGATTTCTAAGGTCATTCCCTTCCTCTCTCCCTACTTTCCTTTCTTATTTGCCTATCATTCAATTTGTTCCTCATTTTTTATATTCACTGAACACAGCCTTCCCTTACCACTCTTGCCCAAATTACCTCCTCCTTCCTCTGAATTCCATAGCATTGGAATGTAATCATAGATTATATGCTGGTGCTTGTTTTGTATATGTGATACTATTATTTGTTCTTCTTTATTATTTTTAATTCTAGGTCCCTGAGAGTAAAAGCTCTATTTTTCCTTTTCATATCTGAACACAGTTGTGTTTGAAATTGCACTAAGTAATTATCTTTGTTTGTTTTTATTATTATGGAACTTGTAGGACTTATAAACAATTGTCCCACATGTCCCGAAAGGACCTGAACCCAATATTATTTGCATTTATGTAAAAGCAGTTATGCTTTATTAGGAAAAGCCACTGTAGTTGACAGATTTACATGGACACAGACAGGAAGTGGACTGACATAAACATTAGTCCTAAGAAGATAAATTAGAGGATGCAGTGAATGGGTTATCTTGCTTGAGTAGGAAGAAATTGCAGAAACATCCATGGAGATGATAGATTCATATTGGAAATCTAACATGTATATGCTTAAGTCAGACCAAAATGTTTAATTCTTATTATATTAGAGAGAAAATACAAGGTAATGCTTTGTACAACACTGTGTACAAAGAAAACCCATTGACTTATGATGGAATTGTCAGCTGATGTTAATATTTATTGATTTCCTCCAATATACTTCAAGGTTGATTAGAAAAATACAAAATATATAGGTCTTTCTTTTATCCCATTTGATGGAGCCAGAATGGACCACTCTCTCATTCACTTTCCTTCCTGGTTATTTCATTTTTAGCGATTTAACCATTGGAAGAAAGTGTGAATGAGGTTTATTTATGCAGTTATTGTTACTACCTTTTTCTCATTGATATTTAAAATGAGGAAGATCATTTTATTGCTCTTGTGGTACCTTTGTTATCTGATTTAGAGATCATGGCTGTTTATTAGGGTGTTAGAAATAAGTATAACTTATTAGCCAAATGACTAGCTAAAGCATTGGCATGCAGGAGTGGTAGTTATTTGAACTACATACAACATCAAGAGATAGACTCATTAAATGGGAAGGTTTGAAAATACAGAATACTACACTAATACCTTTTATTAATTTCAAGAATATCAAGGATTGACAGCAATTTGTATACCTCTGTTTCACAAATGATAAAATGTTTTAAGAAGAAAAGGAATTTTCACATGCTCAAGCAGAAGTTGCTTTTTTGACCCAGCAATGACCTGAAATACCTACCAATAAATAATAAAAATGTACATTTAACTTCATTTTTAATTCTAGTTATCTGTGAACAACACAGATTTGAACTTTTCAGGTCCACTTGTTTGTGGACTTTTTCCCCTTTGGCCATTCGTGAGAAGGCAAGACCAACCTGAAGACCTTTATGATGATCCATTTCCATTTAATGAATAGCAAACACATTTTCTCTCATGATTTTCTTAATAACATTTTCTTTTATCTAGCTTAGTTTATTGTAGAATACAGCATATAATACATATAACATTCAAAATATGTGTTAATGTACTGTTGATGTTATTGGTGAGGCTTCTGGTCAGCAGTACGCTGTTAGTTGTTAAGTTCTGGGGATACAAAATTTATAAGTTGGATTTTTGACTGCATGGGGAGTTGGTACCTTTAACCTCTATATTGCTCAAGGGTGAACTGCACTTGTTGGGTTCACACAAGTTTCCACATATGGTCCAGAGCACATAGAAGAAATTACCCAGATCCCAGGAAGCTGAATGTATCCCTTAGTCTGTGAAAATAACACCCCATAAGATATACCCACAAGACCCTTCTCTATACCTACACATTCTTGCCCAATCTGGGTATCATTCAAAAGATGGGGCTGTGCATGGTGTGTGTATATGTGTTTATTATAGCAATACATCTTAAGTTTTTCAATTAAATTACCTCTTTATAGTGAAGGAATTTCTGACTGAGTCTTTAAAACATTTCCTGGATGTCCTATATGAGTTTCTGTCTACAAGTGTTGTAGGTATTAAAGAATGATAGAGCTTTTTTTGTTTTGTTATAAAATGTTTAGGTTAAGTGCAACGTGTCATTTCTTTTGGCTTAGAAAATTGAAGACAATACGGAATGAAATAAACTTGTTTTATTTACATACTGGATAAAAAAATCTTTGTCTAAAATTTAAGGATGCTAGGGTAATTGTCTAGAATTTAGGTAAGCTAGGGGTAATTGAATTAATTGAACATTCAATTAAAAATCTCATGCCAGTTAGAAAATGTCTTAGCAATTATTCAAATAAGAATCCAAGCCAGTTAATATGACATGACTGTGGTTGAATAGGACAAAGAAAAGTATGGAAGAAACAACATCTTATGACATAATGGTTACACATACACCAACATGCTGAATTAATTTTCCATTTGACTTATGAATATAAGAATGGCAATTAGAGTAGCAAAGTAAATAAATGAATAAATGTATCATTTGTGAATAGGAGGATTGAGATAGTGTTTAGGAATTCTTGAGTAACATTTCATGATATAGACAGAATGAAACTCTGCCTTTGAGCTGAGATGTGAAAAAATGTAGTGAACTCTCCTCATCTGAATCAGATTGATGATTATTCATCATAGGATCAGAAACCAAACTCGAGGCCATGAAAGGCCAGATCAGAAGGACACACTTCTTTGCCTTTGCCTTTTCTCACTTCCACTCTGATCTTCTCTTCATCTTTCCTATCACTTCAACACCCATGGAGACCGGGAGAATCTTGGAGCTTGGAGCCTTGTTCTCCCATCCTGCTCCATCCAGTCACGGCCACTCTAGATAGGATGAACAATGACATGACTGTGTATTTTCCAACCTTTAGGGGAACTGCCTGGGCCATGTCTCTCATGCCAGTGAAATACAGTTTTCCACCAACCATTCTTCAGTTGATGGAAGAACAAAATCATTGAGTCATAAAACTCATCTGGATTTCAAATCCGTCTTTGAGAAAATGTAAACTGTTGTTCTTGGATGCGCCCCAGGGACCACTGCTTAATTTCTCAGATCATTTTCCCCTCTTAGGTTGTATATATATACCAGTCCCTCTATAGTTCCCTTATGAAACTGTGCATTTTTTTAATACCATAAAAGCAGAAAAAATCACTTTTTTGGTAAATATTCTTTCAGTAGAATTGCAATCAATGTAGTCAGAGCTAACAAGCAGATGGATGTATTTGAATGCCATTATCTTGTGTACAATGATATTATCTGTTTCATGAAAAATTCAGTAGTTTGGGCTGCTTTAGTGAAGGGAAGATGGAAGTAAAAAAATAGCAAGAAAAACATGATCAGACTCAGAATCCCTGAGGGGGTCCCATTGCATCATTTAGCAGGAGAATGAGCAATGCAGGAGGAGCAGTGATGGTGGAGTTGCTGTCTGTGCTCCTTATGGCATTCTTGGCTTCAGGTCCCACTCAAGCCCCACAGCTGTAGGTGGGAGCTCCTGGGCCTGCTAAAGCATCACACCGTGACATTTTTATCATCCGTCTAAGAGAAGAAAATAAATTTGCTAACAGAATAGAGCTGGCAGGCTCATACTACCTTGTCATATTCCAGACATCTCCTGGTCTGGCCTGAGCCAGAGGAAAGTAAAGTGTGGGCCAGAATGTGTATGATGGACACGGAGTAGACTTAAATAGTCGAGAGAAGAATGTGGATTTTCTGAGAAAGGAATATGAGTGTCTTTTATTGGAGATTTGAGAGATGAAAAAACTTGAGCTGCAGGGAGACTGTGACCTCAGTTTTGTTCTCTATAGGCAAGGATATATTGACAAAAACAAAATGGAACTGAATACTGTGCTGATTTATTTTTGTTGTTGTATAATGTATGTTGTGAGGAAAAAAAAAAAATTCCATTGCCTGATTATTGAAATACAAACTCCTTGTAGACCTTTTTAAAGGTGACATCTACCTAGTTCTCCAAATAGGCTTATCTTTTTTCTTTGAATATATTATATACATTAACCCATGCCTTTAAGAAATTTGGCTTGAAAAATCCTGTCCCAATATCACAGGATCTGGGCCCTTTGATATCCTGTCCTATAAAAACATATTGCAAGTTTCATTATTTCAGTGAATGTTTCCTGGGTGATTATTTTTCTTTCTGAATGTCTATTACATACGGTTTATGTTGTCCATTTCTTACAGAGCAGGCACCATCTCGTATTGCTCATGACATTTTGCATGTCCCACATCAGACTACCAGTCACTTGAGGTTAATCTTAGTGACTCCAGTATATAATAAAATGCCTCAAACACATAAAACACCCAGAAAGTACAATTTATTGATAATATAGATGAAGAATGGCATAATTCATGTTTCTGTAATTAAATTCTGTGAATGATGACATGGATATTTGTAGGGAATGCAAAGTATTAAAATCACAAGATTTCTTATAAATATGTCCTCTTTATCTTAATATGAAGAACTTTAAAAAAACTTGCTTTTGTTTTTCTCCCTGGGATACTGTGATTAAGAAAGATTATTATGTGCATTAGGTTTTTCTAGGAAAAATAATACATGACTAACAGTTCAATGCAGGTACCCTCAGGAAATTTTGAGAAGCACAGAGCATAAATATATGCCATACACAGATAAACACATACATAGCATAAATATAACATAGACTATAAGTAATAATACATATTTCTATTACAGTGATACTAGGCACATTGTATGAATATTTGCTCTGGAGGAAAATTACTGTACTGATTGTTGAAGCCCTATTCAAGTATGAGCATGGGCAGGAGGAAAATTCATGATCTTTTCCAGCGGGCAGATACTTTCAATACCTGGATTCCACAGTCTTAATCTTCTCCTTGACCCTTTCTATGTACACCTTTTCTTGTGTCTTTTCTTTTACCATTCCAATCTTGAGATTTTTCTTACCTTAATCCGTCTCATTCTAACTTCCATCTTTTCTTCAATTTCTGTTCCTCTCTTATCTCTTAAAGAGTAGTGACTGTAAAATTTTATTGGACATAATTATTTAATAGTTTTATTAAAATAATAAGTAATTTAAAAACCATCCTGCTGATACTATTTCCTTTTCTTTTTATCTGCTACATTAAAATGACAGTGTCTTTATGTCTCTACATATTGCATTAGCAATGAAATTAATATGAATTTCATTCTAATATTAATAGCTTGAGTAAAGTATATTTTAATTTTTTAACCTCTAAATGATGCATCAGGAGAAGTGATGAAACAAAAGATTTTTCTTTATTATAAAAAATGTGGTCATTTTTATTAAATAAAATCTCTCTCAGCTATGTAGTAAAAATGAGACTGGAAGTTAGATATTTTATAGCTATGTCTTTTACAATTTGTAGGTAAATGAGTGTACTGTATTTAAACTCATGTAAAAATTGAGTAGAAATGATCTGAAAAGCACAATAACTAAAAGCAGAGTTTTTGTTTTGTAGGATGCCAACTGTGTATGGTACTTATGTAAAATTCTAGCAAATGGAAAGAACCAGAAAATAAATATTAATAAATCACTTTAAACTATGTAAGTCAATGGATTCTTTTATAAAGAAAGCACATTTGTTACACTTATTGATTACAGATAACTGGAATATAGTAACAGAGATATATGTGAGCAGATCTGACAAATAAGGTATTTAATATTCCTTTTCTGATTTACTGATTTGTAAATATGTTAAAAATTGTGTCTTTAAATATGACCTGGCACGTTAGATAGCATATAAAATGCAAACTTCTTAAAATGTTCTTGACCAAAGATGAAAAAATTTCCAGATTTAATGAGATTTTTGTTAAGAACACTGGCCAGTTGTTGCAATGACAATAGATGACACCTGAGTATAAGGTCAACAAAAACAACATGTCATCATATTTCTTGAGGCAAATTTTAAAGAAATATGCTCTTGTGGTTCGTATGACTGTTGGTGGGACTAAGACTGTCATTGTTCTGGCTGAGTAGGCAAAGTCTGTGTTATGTGCTTTGTTGTATCCAAGGTTCCCAATACAGTGGAGGGCTTTGCTAAATAGCCTTTTCAGGGGATGTGGACTTTAAATATAAAGGTGAACTGTTTGCTCCTTTCTTGTGAAATATCAGCTGCACTCTAAAATAATGTAGAGTATCTTTAGACCTTGAACCAAGCACATTATGTATGTTATTTTAAAATTCTCTTTCACTATATAATAAATTGAGGATCCTATACTGACACTAACTTGCCGTTCATTTAGCTCTAAAAAATGACAGCTTTCACTCCAAAGACTTGTAAGCAGTGTTATTCTGCCCGTCCCATCATTACAAACAAATTAAAATTCAAGATCGAAATATTGTTATCAGTTGAGAAAGCTGCCAGCTCTTTAAGAAGAGCCTGTCTTTCATGGTAGGGACAGACTTGTACCCTTTGGAGCAAAAAACTGCAGCTATACATTCCTAATTTTGTATGATTTCACTGTTTTCCAGAGGCTCCAGGAAGGTTAGAAAGGAAGTTATGGGACTAAAAAAAAATATTTAATCTAAGTTGTAAAGGAGCTTGGAACCATAACACAAGCATCATAATTAACTTTAATAATTATAAATGTAAATGCAGACAAGCCACAAGGTTTTAATGGTGTGCCACATGCTTCTGCTAATTATTTTAGAGTTTGGACACATTCAGTGCCAGCTAATTATAAACCCTGCTATGGAAATCATCTGTTTATATTAGACTTATTGATCTCTAGTGTTTAAGCAATATGAAAAGGGAAATCTACAATGCTGGACCATCTGCTTTGTATTCCTAATTGCTTTTAAGGAATCAAATATATAAATAGTCAGCTTTTTATATATTGGGCTTCTAACTCTTTCAAGAGACATATAGTACAAACCCAAGTGAATTTTAAAAGCCTATTTGAAATGTTGCTTCCCTGGCTCCTCTAAAATACCCTTCACCCCTTGCCCACATCATATTCTCCTCTGACCTTTCTGCAGATCTCCAGAGCACCTTCTTTTCCCCCAGATCTCATAAACTGGTCAATGTAACTGAGACTTGAGATGTTTACCGTGTTTTAATTACACCTTTTCTTTTACTTTCTATGAACAAGCCCTCTTCCCATCCCCCATCCCGTAATAACCATGAATATTACATTATGAGTACAGAAGAGGATGGCAAGGAAAAAATGTCCAGGTGAATGTTTTCCTCTAGTGGGAAATATTTCACTTTAGGACAAATTAAATTTCCTGGTGTGTAGAGTGGACGCCTGGTGGGACCAGAGCAGTGTTACTTCTCAACCCTAACAGGCCTGGCAGGAAAGTCTATTCTTACGGTACATCCTGTGATTCTACATGGAGGTTGAGATTAAATGAATAAAGAGTTGACTTAGAATGAAGTTGTTCACTTCATCTATCACTGCCCACATAGCTATTATTTCGTTGGCTGAAAATATCCACCCTGGAAAAGGTTTCTTTCTTTCTTTTTTTTTTTTTTTCTTCTTTTTACGGAGTCTCACCCTGTCACCCAGGTTGGAGTGCAGTGGTGAGATCTTGGCTCACTGCAACTTCTGCCTCCTGGGTTTCAAGCGATTCTTCTGCCTCAGCCTCCCGAGTAACTGGGATTACAGGTGCACACCACCATGCCTAGCTAATTTTTGTATTTTTAGTAGAGACGGGGTTTCACCATTTTTGCCAGGCTGATGTGAACTCCTGAGCTCAAGTGATCCACCCACCTCGGCCTCCCAAAGTGCTGGGATTACAGGCGTGAGGCACTGTTCCCGGCCAGAAAGGTTTCTTTCTAAAGTCCGTATTTATTCCTTTGAGACTTTCATATTGAATCACAAAATTACTGGCCTAAGATAACTCCTCCTAATATTCTGTCACTCACATGGTCATACTAACAGCAATTATTATATGTATCTCATATGTATGAAATATATGTAATATTTATGAAAGTATATATGAGATATAATATTGATTACTATATAGTCTCCCTGGGGTTAGAGTCTTTTATTAGCTTTTGTAGGTAAAGTTAGGATGAGTTTGTAATTTTAGATAAACATTATATGATATAAAGATGTAATTTTAGTTTTTAAGCAAATATTTTCTTTTAGTGATGTAAAAGTTTTAAATTTTGTGCTAAAAGATGAACAGAGGAAAAATTATAAATCTGCCATTTTTCCATATTACACACTTAAATGCCAACACAGAAGGCTTAGGAAAGGTTGCAGTTTAATGACTGACTCCAATAATTGAAGGAAAGAATACAATCACTCTACTTGTAAGAATCCAAAACAAAGAACAATGAGTGCCTCTACTTGCTTCTGGGAAAAGTTAATGGGATGTTACATAATGCTCTAAATAAAAGAAGATTTAATTTAAAATGTATCTGCTACCATCAGTAATACACAGTCATATGTCTTGGGCAATACTTAGGTGGGAAACTCCTCACCCTAATATTAAAATAGCTAGTTATGTTAGAATGGTTGTGACTTTTCTGCAAAGAATTATCTGTTAGAAATTTGCTCCTCTGAAGTATTTTATCTACTCCTCCATAAAGGCTATACTCATTCTGCTTTTTTCTAAAGTTTCGAATGAAAGTTCTATTACCTACCACTTAGCCTGTTACTGTTGACTACAAGATCTCTGAGTTTTAATCTTGGTACATGTATAATTGTAAGGCAGGCCTTCTGTATATTCTAAGTTCATTTTAAGCAGAGTTACAGGTTCTATTCAGTTCCTCAGTGAAAAAGAGAATATTCAAAGTCAGAAAGGAATTAGGAGCTTTTTTAAAAGGTGCTTTAAACAGCTCATGTTCCCCAAGCCCTCAAAGAAAGTTACAAATCAAGAGAGCACAATTGGCAGCTACATTATCAAAGACCTTCTGATAATGCTACCATTAAAATTGAATAATATTGTTTAATGGGCTTTTTAAAAGCAGCCATCCTTTGGATCTGACACTTCAGCATGATTATCTTCCATTCCCATTTAAGACTACAACAATCCAGTGATAATTATAACATCCGTTTCCATCTGGAGTTCAGGGGACTCATACATGTGAATATCGAGAGACAGTTGAGCATCTTCGGTTTAGAAAGTGGACATTAATTTGAAATTTGTGACAACTGCCATTTTTATTTTAGTTTAAATAGCTTATCTGAAATATCCTCTCACCAGGTCTTTTTTGCCACTAGCAGGTTGTGGCAGTGTTCTATATAAATTGGCCTCATGATTGTGCTTTTATGGACACTAAAAATATAAAAGTAGAAAAATCATTATCACTCACATTTTCTTTCCTGTAAACTGAGATAATTTCAATGACACCATTTGCTCATTTCCTATTAATTGTCATTTAACAAAAATCCAAACAGCATTAAATTTGTTCATTTCCTAATCTCTCTCAATTTGTTTCTAAGAAGCAAGCATTCTCATTACTAGTTGCATTTTTTACAAAAGCAAAAACAGAAACAAAAACAAAACAGTACCAAAGACAGTGCTTGATGCATAGTAGGGCTTCAGATGTTCTCAAGTGTTGTTGAATGGATGGTTTTACAAATAGTTAAACACTCCATTAGGATTTTTATTTAAGTGAAGTTTTTATGAAGTTTTTATTAGGTGAAGAATTACTAGGTTAAGCCATATAAAACTGCATTTTTGTAGGTAAAGAACTCAAGCATCAACAATTTTGTATGTTCAACTTAATACATTTGAAGACAATAGCCTTCTCCCTGATGTATCTTCTTGGTAAATAAGAATGTTTTTGTTTTTTAAAAATTGAATTAAATCATTTTTCTACCTTAACTATAGTAATGCAATGAAGAAAGCCAAAAATGGTGGGATCGGTCTAACTGAAGTAAAATATGACTTTTATTGATTAATTGTGTCTATTTTATCGGCTACAAAAGTGGAAAATTTACTTGTGCTAAAACAAGTTTTTTGTTTTGACAATTATTCATCTAATTACAGACTCTATTACATACTTTAGATGAGGATTTGATATCAAAGTCAGGTTTCTTTCTGGAAAGACCTTTCACAGACTTGCATGGGATTTTCTTCCACTGGTAAACCCCATCTCAAGAGTTGGGTTGAATTGTGTCTGTTCAGCCAGTCAAATCTAAATCCTATAGAATTGTCTACCTGTATATCTTTGATATTTTTGGCAGTCTTCCTCTTAAGTTTGTAGAAAAATTAGCGTATTAATGGTGAGATCTAAAACCTTTGCTCGATACCAGAAATTTAGACTGAAGGGATATACTGTGATGAAGTGATCTGCAGTAATGGTTTAAAGTTCTTGTGTGTTGTTCCGGAATGTTATAGCTAGCAGTGGGTACACTGATTCCTATAAGGCATTTTGGAAATGTACTTTCAGTTGTGTCAATACTTTCTACGTTGACTTCAAGATGGACTGGTCGTGCTTAGGAATTCTTGGGAATTTATATTTATTAGCTTAATAGGATATACTATCCCATGAACCCACACTTTCAAACTAGTATGGCTACCACTTTCTCACACATTCTTCATTTTGAATAAAAACCTGAATACTAGTCACCTGAAGGAGGCTAAATATTATCAGAATAGTACATTTGAAATTCATTTCGTGCTCTTATGTTTTTTCTTTATAAATCACATATACTGATTGTCTTTTATTTTTCATTTATATAGCTAAATATTTTAAACTTTTAACTCTGATTAGCATTAATAATGTTACTAATTTCATTTTTTATAATGGAAACCATTGGGGGAAAATGGAAACTCAGTAAATTTCCTTCAATGAGGGCTGACTCTCCTTAGTGTGAGAATGAGAATCCAATCAGCCCTTTGTGAGGCTGTGATGTCCTCTAAATATACAAAACATAGGATGAGATAATTGAATTTGGTCTCTGGGGTTCCAAGAATAGCACAACCTGGGAATGCTGGTGTCCTCAAAAGAGCAGGACAAAATTGCCACTCATATAATTCATATAATCCTCATTTTCAAACTCGATTCAAACTTTTGCACTAGAATCCCACAAGCAGCATTCTTTAGGTAGTGAGAACACGTACGCTTCCCTCCTTTTACATTATTTCTTTAATATTACAATGGGAGCTCCCAAACTAAATTTTAAGTTTCAGGCAAACACATTGTGAAATAGCCAAGATATTAAACTCCTCTAGGTTAAGAGGATCTTGGAGTGACCTCCAACTGTAGCATGGCTTCTGAGGAGCTATAATTAGGGTTCATGAGATGAAATCATGCAATTCTGGTTAGCATCTGACTCATCGCAGAAGTCTTATTGGGGGGAACAAATGGGAATATTTTAGAGTCGTAAAGTGAATGATAGAAACTAAACTTTTATCTTCTTTGATTACATGGTAGAAAGGGTTAAAATTCTCTATGTAGATCACTGAAGTTTTATTATATAAGATGACCTTAGGAACTGTCATCTCCCTTGAATTTATACAAAGAATTCAAAGTAAAGGTTTTCTAGGTTACACTTCTTTTTTCAACCCTTTGTCCTGTCAGCTCAGTCCTTGATATCTTCATCTGCCGACATGCCCAGATGTGCAGTGAATGTTGATTTGAGCTGGCCCCTCAACCCCTCCCTGCTGGTGTCATTAAAACCAGGGAGGCAGCGGCTCCCCTGGCATCTTTGGCACGGCTTGGCTTTACACTGCGGACTAAATTATTGATGAAGAGCACTTCTGTCGCAGTGTGTTTTACCCACCTTTAAATGAAACAGTGCGGATTGAGCTGTCACTGCCTCCTCACTCCCTGCAACTTCTACATGACATTTATGATGTGGTTCAGATTGCACCGAAGCAATTAATTTCCAGTAGAGTCTGCACTCAGAATGAAGATCCCTGACAATTACTGAGGGCTGGTTTCTCAATGAGCACATGACACACTCATCAATACCGTACACAAAAGGAAAACATCAAAATATATGTAAAGACGTCTCTGGGATTTGTGATCCTTTTCTCCTCTTCAAATCTACTTCTGGATTCTAAGACTTCGTGTCTATATTGTGCATTTGATTCCCCTCTGTCTTTTACTGAAAAGATGGGTGGACTTACCTTCTCAGCATATATTTTACATATGTCTGCCAAAATTGTTTAAAAATTTTGTTGCCTTCTGTGTACGGTTATTCTATTTGAAGCTTTTGTCTGTTTGTTTTTGCTAATAAAGTATTCTTTGATATTTGCATTTAGTTTCTCAAGTGATTCTGTGACCCTCACTTATTTTTCAGTTCATCCAGTGAATGAAATAAGCAGCATATATATGCATATGTGTCTCTGGGTAGATGTATACTTGAGTATGTGTATGTATGCATGTGTATATACATAAACATATTCTTAAAAGAACACAATAAACATTTCCAAATATGTGAAATGTAATATTTGATCAATTATTACAATATTATTACAATAATTTTTTGCTTGTTTCTTTTTAAAAATTGTAAAATATTCAGATTAACTTGGAGAAGAGTGATCTTCACTATATAACAGTTTAAAAGACGCAAATTTTAGTATTTTCAGAATGAGATAATGTCAACCTAGGCTATTCAGATCATTTTAAAAGTTCTTCAAAAGACTTTGTTGAATTGATTTAAAAATATTTGTAATCAGCCTATCTATTCTTCTGAAGGCTTGAATATAAAGTATCTTAAATATTTCCCCGGCTTCCTGTTTGTCATTGTAATTTCTTCAGTCAACTTTTCTTTCATAGGTAGTCTTCTGTTTTGTGCATACTGCCTCATACTCAGCAAAAGTGTATTCTAAATTAACGAGTTTTTAATTTTCAGTTTTCTCATTTAAATGCCTTGTTCCAGAACCAATGGTTAAAATGCACATGTAACTTGGTGTCATTCTGTGCTGAGGTGCCTCTGGAAAGCAGCAGCATCATTGTCTGTATTACAAAGGCACTACACAGCTAGGCATTAAGGAGTGGAGACTTCCAGCAGACTTCAAAACAGGATCCAGGAAATAATTTGTGTACCAGGAGATGGCAGTTTGATTAGATATAATATATCAATCAATTAATGGAGGAATGTGGATAATCCTAAGAAACACCACCACAACCTTATGAAAATCTAACAGTGGGTTAGGAGGCACTTTGTATGGCAGTGTACTTTCTCTTATGCCTCCTGTCCTCAGTACAGCTACACTTCTAACATTTGGTGGCCAAAGGATGGGAGAATGCTTGGTGTATTTTCCTATCTCAAATTTGATATTTTTCCAGCCCTGTTGAAATCAAGAAATATAGATGAAATGTCTCTCCTTAGTATTCAGAATTTAACCTCGTTCTTTTTATCTTTAAGGCTGTTTATTGTAATAAATCATTTTTTTGGTACTTCAAGAGATGATGGTTCAGAAAGATAGATTTCAGGGAAAAAAATCCCATCTTAGTATTACCTACTCTTGCCTCAAATAATCTCTGTATTTCAGAGAGAGAAGGATACAGTCTATTTTGGGGTAAGTTACAAAACAATAGCAACAAGCCCCAAATGAAAATAATCCACACTAGTTTTGATCAAGATATTTTGGGCATACTTGCATGTATACTCATGCACACACGTATACAAATAAGTCGATTATGGTAATAATATTTGGGGATATCTTTGAGTAAATTTTATCCTTATTGACCTAAGAAGTCTATGAGAAGACTCCAAAATTAGAAAAAATTCTAATTATGATATATCTAGAAAATGATAATCATGATACCTTTTTGAGTACTTATCTCACTACCACCAAGCTTTATCTCTTTAATTACTCACAATGACTTTAAAAACAATTTTTGAATTTAAAAAAATTTTTTTAGAGAGATGAGGTCTTGTTATGTTGTCCAGGCTGGACTCAAACTTCTGTGCTCAAGAATCTTTCCACCTAAGCCTACTAAGTAGCTGGGACTATAGATGCATGCCACCATGCCCAGCTCACAGTAACTTTTTGAGACGCTTTAATCAAACTCATTTAACAGGTGAGGAAAGCAAGGCTTAGAGAGGTTACGTGATTTGCCCAAGGCCATAGAGTCACTAGTGGGAAAGTCAGTATTCTAGGTCTTCCTGATAACAAAATCTACCTTTTACTGGTTTACTATACTAGATTCTTTGCATTTCTTTTAAGATTCACTTAAATACCTAATTATGGCGGGTATACCTTACTCTGTTTTATATGGTTCTTCATTTCTAGAGTTACTGATTTTTACTTATGCAGAATAAAAATGTTTAAGCTAGTCTAGTCATTAGTTCAATTTTTGACTTTGTAGTTTGAATCCAGGGCCCATTCTTCACCTTTCTCTCTCTCATGTAATACAGATAGTGGAGACTGGCTGCCTACTACCAATGGATACATAAAACCATGACCAATTTACTATTCTAAAACTGCACAATTCATGCTTCAAAGTGTTTGTTTATATAGAGAAAGTAAAAGCAAAAAATTCTAAGCTTCCAAGCTTAGACTATATATCTAATTATACAAATAATTTACACTAAAATATCACTATTAATATTCGGACAAAGTCTTTTCCTTTTAGTCTCCATATAGTACCTACATTCCCAGTAAATCATGGATCTTAAGACTTTCATTTCTTCCTGTCATTTGAATTCCTTCCACTCATGTTGTATCTCTGTAATTGGCTTCTTTTGGGCCACTGAGTCAGATAACTGGAAGCCTTCTAAAAAGAATTTGACAGACTTTGGGTAACCCAGCAAATCATCTCCAAACTGTCGTGTTTCTCATTGCCCCATGTCCATTAAGTTGTGAATAAAATGTTTTCTCATTAGATTGGAGTTGTTAATAAAAAGAATAAGTAAATAAGTTTACTTGTTACAGGCTGAAAATCTAACTATATATTTTAAGAAATTTAACCTTGTGGGGAGGGGGACAGGTGGAAAATCTCTCAGATAATGCGATACACCATAGTAGAGATATAATCTGAGTTCAGAGACCTGAAGTCCACATCAAAGGTGTTCTATTTACTTGTTCTATAATCCTGAGCAAGTCAATTAACATCTGAAACTGCTTCAACATCTATAAAATGAGGATAGTTTTGTCTTTTGAGGTTATTAGAATTTTGAAAGGAGGTAATATATGTGGGAAATATTTTCAGTGGTAAATTGCTAGGTAGATATTAGACTATTTAAAATGATCAAGGCAAAACAGAATTTACATATTTACTTTGATATGTAAGAAGAACAGAGGTGGCAGCATAGGGTAGATACAGTGTCTCTATGCTCTGTCCAGGGACTCAGTCTCCTTCTGACTTTCTGCTCTGACATTTTTAGCTCATGGTTTCGATCCTCAGTGTCATCTTATAGCCTAAAATTGACTGTTAGAGGTCTAGTCATTACATATGCCTTTCAGGCAGATAGTAGGAAGGAAAGGGGAAATGACCAAAAGAGCCAAAAAGGACTAGGGGAAAAATAATTTTCCTAGAACACAATCCTATAATTGCTGCCTGTAATTTGTTGTGAGGCTGGAGAATGTTTTCTTTTAGCTGGGTACATTACTGGAGTTCTCTTAGTAAATGAGAAGATTATGGATATTGTGTAGACAACCAGTGCCCTATGTCTTGGGATTACGTGTGATTTAGATTTTCTCTACAGTAGACTATGTGGACATACATTCTCTACAGTAGACTATGTGGACTATATTTATTTGATACAATGGTGGTGATGAAAACAAACTGGTCTATAATTTTATCCTATTAAATCATGTTACCCTAAAGATTTCCAAATTGGATGTTTTTTTTCAGTTACCATTTGTAAATTTACTAGGAATGCTGTGATGGTTAACACTGAGTGTCAACTTGATTGGACTGAAGGATACGAAAAATTGTTCCTGGGTGTGTCTGTGAGGGTGTTGCCAAAGGAAATTAACGTTTGAGTCAGTGAACTGGGAGATGCAGGCCTCATTCTGGGTGGGCACCATCTAATCAGCTGCTAGAATAAAAGCAGGCAGAGGAACGTGGAAAGACTAGACTGGCTTAGTCTGTGGCCTCCATCTTTCTCCCATGCTAGATGCTTCCTGCCCTTGAGCATCTGACTCCAAGTTCTTCAGCTTTGAGACTCTTGGACCTTTGACCGCAGACTGAAGGTTGCACTGTCGGCTTCCCTACTTTTGAGGTTTTGGGACTCAGACTGGCTTCCTTGCTCCTCAGCTTGCAGATGGCCTGTTGTGGGACCTTACCTTGTGATCATGTGAGTCAATACTCCTTAATAAATTCCCCTTTATATATACATCTATCCTATTAGTTCTGTCCCTCTATAGAACCCCAACTAATATAAATGCTTTATTTATAAAGATTGCATATCTATAGCATTATTTTGATCACATTACAATCATCTTTGAGTTAGGGCAACAAACATGCACCATGAAATAAGAATCACTTCTTTTACAGAAAATGATGCAAATTTTAAAGAATAAATTTTAGCATGGGATATTGGGCAGTTCGAGATTCTTCTAGCATTTAGTGAGGCTTAATGATGCTAGTAACTTTACTTGAAGTTTAAATGACTTATTTTTCCAGGTGATTTCAGAAACCCCTAGAAGCTCTACTAAATAAAATGAGTCAATAGAGTTAAATGAGTTAGTTAATACATGTGAAACACTTAGAACAATGTTAAGGATGAAATTAACTTCTCCATAGCTGTAGCTTTGTGCTGCACTAGTATTGTGTTAAAATGGCTTTCATTAATAAATATAGTAATGCTTTTTAAAGGCAGAGGGTTAACAGTGATGAAGAAAATACTATCCTTCTTCCACATCTTCTATAATAGAAAATATTAATTGGTCTATACCTTATATAATAAAGTTTCAAAAAGATAATGTTCAATACATTCCCCTCTGTCTCATTAATTTTAAAAATTAATATGCTTACTACACAGACATAATTATGACATGTGAAGTGTAACGCTCCTTGTAGCACGTGCAATGGATATTCATCATGGTTTTTGCTTGTACAGCATGTGAAGCCTGGATAGGGTGAATGTCTCCTTTGTCTGCGTCTTGGCAGACAACACTTTTCACTAAATACAATGTTAGGTTAAGTGCCCCCCAATTCTCAGTGAGTGAAGCTGTAGACATCTGAAGTACTATTATTGGATACTTCAACCTGGGATTTTGAATCTAGGTGATGACACAAAGATGCTGGGCCTGTTGAGGGACTAATCATGGAGTTGAAGTAGAGTGAAGATGGGGCTATCCCAATGGTGTGATATGGTGGTGGTCACTGTTGCCTCCCACACATACTTTGTATGTTCCTACGTACTTTCCTGGCTGTTTGTCCTGTAGGTCCATCAGTTTTGTGAGCCTCCACATATCCTTCCAATAAATCCATTTTCTGTCTTAAGTTAGACAAACCCGGCTTCTGTTACTTGTAATAAGAACTTTGATTAGCTCAATGTGAACCAAAAAATTGAGAAAAAGAAATATTAGAAATATATGAAACATGAGAAATGAGAACCACTTCTTGGGTAGGCATTCATTTAGTGAAATTGTAATTCATTTCATTATAATTCAAAGAAATGTTAGAAGTCATAACACTATGCGTACTTTATTTTTTATTGTTACATTTTTAGCAAAAATGGAACCCACAGTTTGGAAATCACTTTGCATTAAATTCCTTGGCATATTGAATGTGGCCACTTTTCTTGAGTATTCAAGCAAACCCAAGGAATCTATGCTTATTTGTTTTATGAATACTAGTGAAAAAAGTGACAAACATTTCCTCTTGGTTATAATGGTAATATGGCTAATGTTCATAACATGGTTATCTGTTTTTCAATGAGAAAGAGAAATGAGCTTTGGATCTGAATGTTAAACCTTCTTCTAATGACAGTTTTCTGGTCAAGGCAAGTGCTCCCTTTGAAATCCAGCTCCCTTTGTAATTGCTTTTGCTGGCTTTCCATAAGATATTAGGGAGATTGCTATGGAACTGATATGGTTTGGCTGTGTCCCCGCCCAAATCTCATCTTGAATTGTAGCTCCCATAATTTCCACGTGTTGTGGGAGGGGACCAATGGGAGGTAATAGAATCATGGGGTCAGTTTCTCCTATACTGTGCTCATGGTAGTGAATAAGTCTCATGAGATCTGATGGTTTTAGAAGGCATTTCCCTTCTTGCTTGGCTCTCACTTTCTCGTTTTGCCTGCCGTTTAAGACATACCTTTGTTCTTCTCTCACCTTCTACCATGTTTATGAGACCTCCCCAGTCGCATGGAATTGTGAGTCCATTACACCTCTTTTTCTTTATAAATTACCCAGTCTTGGGTATGTCTTTATCATCAGTGAGAATGAACTATTACAGGAACTCAATAATGTCTGACAGACAGATTGAACCAAATACTCAAAGAAATCAGGATTGTTCATTTGCTCCTAGAAAGTATAAGCAATGTTTGGAAGCATGTAGGTAACACTACTATACTAACAAATGTTTAGGGAAAATTTCTCTCTTATTTGATCCAAATTAGTCTATTTAGGACAATTTGTGTTATACTACCCTTCCAGACTGTACCTTTTGATGTGTAGAAAGATTTAAAAAGCTCTATGTGAAATACGACCTGTGAAGGAAGCCATGTGTTTCCATAGACCTCTATTGTCTCTGAGTAAGCAACCACTAGGGAGAAATAAGGGTCATGTGTCATATATGCAAAGCCAAAGTACAGAAGATTTATGACTTAGTGAATATGTAGATATTGTAGTGTTCTTGACCAAGCTGGCAAGCTGTCCTTGAGTACATCTGAGGTATCATATTAAAAACAAAACAACAATAACAACAACAACAAAACTTCAAAAAGAGAAAGAGACAAACATATACATGCTATCTCTGAACACAGGGATAGTCTCTGAATTCACAAAAATAATGACTGTTCATCCTGTTCTATTGGGAGAGTGGGGTGGGAATTTCCATATTTTGCTTTAGAGGCACTTTCAGAGCCATTTACTGCCATAATTCTTACATCGTTGGATTAAGAGTCATATAACTCTAGTATCAGTAAGAGCCCGTGTAGTAGATTTGCTGATTTAAGGAAAAGAAAAAGAAAGAACTTAGGGCCTCATTTGAGACAAGTCTTTGTACTTCAAAGTGCAGAATGACAGGACAGAGCATCTATTTGCTGCATCTTTTACCGAGGAAAGAAATAATATATCTCACACTGATTGGCTGACTTGTGCTTGTTATAATTTTAACTTTATGCCTTTATGCTGTTCTCAGGTTCTTTCTGATAAGGAGCATTTTAAAGATGTTTTGGCATTTCTCGGGGAGATGATTGATCCTGAAGAGTTAATAGCTGATAGCCAGAGGAATGTTTTGTTGAGGAATGGATACTGCAAAATGTCCTGGCAAGAGTTACTCATTTTCTTTACAAAAGCTGACCACACTTAGCCATTGGTACCTACTATGCAGCAGTTTTATTTCCCAGCACTGGCATTCTACTAGTTATGCTGTCTGTAGTGTAATACTTCTATAGCAATATTTTCCCCCTCTTGCTTCTCATGATCTTTGGACAAAGCTCATGTTCCAAAAAGTTCTGTTGATTATATCTTTTGGAGATTTTTGAACCTCGTAGCTCGTGACACCCACTTAGGCCATTATATAGCTATAGGGTTAAAAGAGGGAATTTTCTGAAGTATTCCTTCACTTCCAAAACACTGCATTATCCTTATGTTGCATTTCTTGGAGACTGTTCGTTTTTCAAACTATAAGAATTTTTGGCAGCATAGGTAACAAAGCTACATACCTATGGAGTGATTCCCAGCTCTCCCTCATCACCGTCACATCAAAGTTATTTGCTTTATCCTTTTGATTTTACCTTCTAATGCCTCACACATCCCACCAATGCTTTCCATTTGGACATTGTTTCCACTTATAGTTCCATTACTGGTCTGGAGTACCACAATAGGCTCCTAACTGTGTTCTCTGTTTTTTTTCTTACGGATTCTAAAGCATATTACTGCTAGATTAAGCATCTCAAAACATAGATCTGAATTTATTGACTCATTGATTAAAACTTCATTTGTTACTATCCCAGATGTTTCAGGAGTATTCCTAACTCTTGCCTCATGCCCCTCCCCTTTAGTTTAATTAAGATATTTGCTTTTCTCTGAACAATTCCCACAATCTCTTGACTCTATGCCTTTATTCATGTCATTGTCTCAAAACTAGAGTGTTCTTTATCTTTATTGTTTCTCTTAAAAGTCCTGTCCAACTGCCAATTCCATGTAAATTGTAAGCTCTTTCATGAAGACATCTTGAGGACCATACCTGAATGCCACTTCTTCCTTCTTGTTTGAATCCCCTTGGATTTGTTAGTAATGATCCTATGCCATCTACTCTGTCATAGAGAAATTTGTGTACTTGTCACTCTGCTTTCTCTATTGTGAGTTCTTCAAAGGCAGGAACCCTTTGTTCTTGTATGTTTCTCCTATATTTTCTAACCATGCATTTAATATTGTAGTAGCTTATTCATTATATAGAATTTTTGACAATCTAGGGTAAAAAAGAACATCCTTTTAAAGTCAGCTGACCTAATATTAACACAAAACTCTGACTGCTTTATTTTATGAGAATAAGTTTTCCATAAAGTCCATAAAGCAAAGGTATACAAAATGAAAAAATATTTTAAACAACGGAGACTATGGGGATTCAGTTTATTTAACCCTGCACATACCTACCTATATTTTAGCTTCTATTTATTTGTGACCCACAAAGAAGCACATGTCATCGTCCGTATAATAATTTTTATCATTTTGATTTCAGAGGCTTTGTTATGGAACTTTGTAAAGTGAGAAACATTTTCTCACATATTACCTACATTTTCCTCCTGTCTTATGGAAGAAGAATTGTTCCTGTGTCTTTCCATAATTAATGCCACCATCTCTACATTTTCTTAAAAACTATTTTTTCTGTCTTTTCTGAGATTTAGTTCCATAAAGTCTTCTCTCATGTCTTTAAATTCTTTTCCTTACTGCTTCCTTGTAGCCTAAAAATGTGCTCAAGTCTTTACATACTTTAACCACAGTTTTCTCTAGCTACTATAATATTTTTCTTTTTTTTTTTCCAGCACCAGCAAACTTTTTGAAAACAAAGGCTATCCTGAATGCCTCAATTTCTCCCCTCCCCATTCATTCAATGTAGTTGGATTCTAAGTTATAACTCTCCACGGACACTGCTTTTAGAAAAATATCTCACTTTTTAAAAAAAGATCTAGGCACCTCTTTTCAGTTCCAACTCAAATACTTTGTGTTATTTTGAGAAAGTCAGCAATATCAATCTTGAAACTCTTTTCTGCAATATTACTTTTGTGTGATTCTTCTCTTTCCTTCTTTTTCTTTCCAACTAGTACTTATACAATATTGCGTAAATACTCTATGTTTGACATAATGAAGATAAAAAGGTATATACTATCCTTGTGTTAAAACTTAGTCTCAATGGAAAGACAAAACATATACTATGCATAAAAAGTTATATAATGAAATTTCAGAGTTCAAATAATCCCCATTTCAAATGAATTTCATATTTGGGATACTATATAAGCATTTTAACTGGTATTACTTTATTACTTACCTCAGCTTTCATACTTTTTATAAATTGTTTAAAATTTAAGTTTGAGATACATGTACAGGTTTGTTATATAGGTAAACTTTTATCATGTGGGTTCATTGTATAGATTATTTCATCTCCCAGGTATTAAGCCTAGTATCCGTTAGTTATTCCTTACAGATCCTCTCCCTCCTCCCGCCCTCCACTGTCCAATCAGCCTCATTGTGTGTTGTTCCCCTCTATGTGTCCATGTGTTCTCATCATTTAACTCCCACTTATAAGAATATGTGGTATTTGGTTTTCTGTTCCCACATTAGTTTGCTAAGGATAATGGCTTCCAGCTCCATTTGTTTTCCTGCAAAGGACATGATCTTGTTAGTTTTTATGGCAGCATAGTATTCTGTAGTGTATATGTACCACATTTTCTTTATCCAATCTACTGTTGATGGACATTTAGGTCGATTCTATGTCTTTGCTATTATGAATAGTGTTGGAATGAATATATGTGTGCATGTGTCTAATAGAATGATTTATATTCCTTTGGATATATACCCAGTAACGAGATTGCTGGGTTGAATGGTATTTCTGTTTTTAGTTCTTTGAGGAATCACTTTGCTGCCATTCTTCACAGAACTAGAAAAAGCTATTTTTAAAATTCATATGGAACCAAAAGAGAGCCTGAATAGCTAATACACTCCTAAATAAAAAGAACAAAGCTGGAGGCATCACACTACCCAACTTCAAACTATGCTACAGGGTTGTAGTAACCAAAACAGCATAGCACTAGTACAGAGACAGACATATAGACCAATGGGACATAATAGAGAACCCAGAAATGAGGCTGCACACCTACAACTATTTTTGACGAACCTGACAAAGCCAAGCCATGGAGAAAGGATTCCCTACTTAATAAATGGTGCTCAAATAACTGGCTAACCATATGCAGAAGACTGAAACTGGATCCTTTCCTTACAGCTGTACAAAACTAACTCAAGAAGGATTGAAGACTTAAAACACAAAACTATAAAAACCCTGGAAGACAACCTAGGTAATACTATTCAGGACATAGGAATGGGCAAAGGTTTCATGACAAAGACACCAAAAGCAACTGCAACAAAACAAAAATTGACAAATGGGATCTAATTAAACTTAAGAGCTTCTAAACAGCAAATGAAACTATCAATAAACAGACAACCTACAAAATAAGAGAAAAGTTTTTTAAACTATGTATGTGACAATGATCTAACATCTGGCATCCATAAGGAACTTAAACAAATTCACAAGTAAAATCCAAACAATTCTATTAAAAAGTGGGCAAAGGACATGAACAGATGCTTTTCAAAAGAAGACATGCATGTGGCCAGAAATCATATGATGAAAAGGTCAGTATCACTGATCATTAGAGCAATGCAAATCAAAACCCCAATGAGATACCACCTCACACCAATCAGAATGGCTATTATTAAAAAGTTAAAACATAACAGATGTTGGCAAGGTTGCAAAGGAAAAGGAACACCTATATACTGTTGTTGGGAGTATAAATTCAACCACTATGAAAGTTCATACTTTTTAATAAGAGTTATGTTTTTCTAAAACATTCACTGAATGTGGTTTTCATCTATATCTATATCTATATATCTATATCTGTATCTATATCTATATCTATATCTACAGATAGAGAGATGGAGTCTTGCTCTGTCACCCAGGCTGGAGTGCTGTGGCATGACCTCAGCTCACTGCAACCTCTGCCTCCTGGGTTCAAGCAATTCTTCTGTCTCAGCCTCCCGAGTAGCTGGGATTACAGGCGCGCACCACCACACCTGGATAATTTTTGTATTTTTAGTAGAGATGGGGTTTCATCATGTTGGCCAGGCTGGTCTCAAACTCCTGATATCAGGTGATCTGCCCACCTCGGCTTCCCAAAGTGCTGGGATTACAGGCGTGAGCCACTGTGTCTGGCCTCATGTAAATATTTTCAACACTACTCCAGCAACTCCATACAATTAACTCTTTGGTAATATCAGAGCTCTCCCTCTTTGGGTGACATGTCTAGCCAACTCGGACAGCTTATCACTCCCAAATGCCCATGAAACATTTTCCCACTTGTCTTTTGATCATATCATCATTACAGTGGAAGGCAGTCTCTAAGAAGGCCCCAGATGATCTCTACCTCCTGATATTCACATCTATGTATAATAAATAGAATATTGCAGAAATTATGTACTGCCAGTTCTGAGATTAGGTCTTTTTGCCTTGAGTATTCCCTCTCTCTCCCTCACCCAGAGGAAGCCAGCTGCTTCGTCATAAGGCATGCCTATAGAAAGGCCCACATGACAAGGGATTGAGGTTGGCCAACATGTGAGTTATCCTAGAAGTAGAAGCTTTCAGATGAGACTGTAGCCCCAACCAATAGCGTGATTGCAATCCCATGAGAGACCTTGAGTCAGATTCCTAATCTACAGAAATTATGACATAATAAATAAAATGTTTGTTGCTTTAAGCTACTAAATTATTGGATAATGTGTTACACAACAAGAAGTAACTAATGTATCTGCTTAAAATAGTCTTACTTTTTTTTTTTGAGACGGAGTCTCAGTGTGTCATCCAGGCTGGAGTGCAGTGGCACGATATCGGCTCACTGCAACCCCCGTCTCCTGGGTTCAAATGATTCTCCTGCCTCAGCCTCCTGAGTAGCTGGGACTACAGGCGTGTGCCATCACGCCTGGCTAATTTTTTGTATTTTTAGTAGAGACGGGGTTTCACCATGTTAGCCAGGATGGTCTCGATCTCCTGACCTCATGGTCCACCCACCTCGGCCTCTCAGAGTGCCGGGATTACAAGTGTGAGCCGCTGCGCCCAGCCAGCCTTACAGTCTTGTTTATCTATCAGTAACATACCAGTTCTAACACTAACTACTCTCTACCTACTTACTACTTGCTGAAAATGTTTCCTTCTTCATCTATATTCCTATAATATTTAGTTGGTACCCTTCATTGTCATGTGTCACCTGCTTCCTTGTTTATGTCCCCAAGATGATAAATATCTTTAAATGATAGCAACTGGTTCATATATTCCTGTAGCACCTAGAAAATTCCTGATATTCACACCCATGTGCCTTGAATGTGTGTGGGTTTAATGTCTATTTGTTGTGTAAGTATGACAAAGCTATACTTGGTTAATTATCAAAATAAATGTAAAGAACAATAATTATCATAGGATGAGAAATAATTACCTTAATGTTTATGGTAAAATTGTTTTTTTCAAAAAATGTTATGCAGAGAGGAGTGGCAAGGTCATGTGGAGTGAATATGACTGAAATTGCAGAGAAACTGAAAAGAACAGAGGATGTTGTGGGACCAGTTAACAACTGGTTGGTAGGCACTAAGAATTTGAAGGAATGAGTAGCTAAACAGAAGCCCAAACTAAGTTGTACTGGGTGTTTTAGTTTTAGATACAATGGCTGGTACTCCAGGAGGCCTGCACACATGATAAAATGCAGCTGAACTGCATTTAACATAGCACAGAGTACTTGTTTACTAAATATTTTATTCAACTTGAAAATTCAAGGCAGGGGAGTGATTTTCAGGGTATTAGCTGGTAAGTGCTGAACTTTATAAGCAACTTGAAGGCCCTAATGTCGTTGAGCAAGCATATAGCAAAGTTTAAGTCATTTAGTTAGAATATTCTGGTGGTGATGTACAAAATTAGATACAGGGACACTGTTAAGTGAGAATAATTAGGTAGCAACTAGTTAAGTCATGAACTTATAATAGACTTATATGTCTTTATATTGGACATTCTATTTCCAAAATCTGAATAATTGTCTTAGTTAATAGACTCTCTTGAAATACACCATTAAAATATACAATTAAAACTTAGTTGATCCTTGTAACTACAACTAAATTCTTTGTATGGGCTTAAGGGAAGAGCTGTATTATTTCTCTCCTTTTACTTTTAGAAAGGAAATAAGTTAGTATATGCTTTTATTGCTGGCTATTTAGAAGTTGTACATACAATGGGAAGTATGTGGAACCAGCTAACACCTCACCCATACTTATGCTATGTAAGAAACTTTTCAAAAATTCCAAGCACCTTCAAGACTTCTTGAAAGCTTACAGGTCATCAGAATATTATAGAGTGGAGGGATTTATTAAAAATAACATTTTGTGGAGATTACACAGGGTTACAAAACAAGGACTATTCCAGATGGCAATAGTCTGTGACTTCAAGACATTTACTATCTTGTAGGAAAGGATTGGGTATGACCAATTTGATTTATCTACTTTCTGGTCTCAATAATGCATAACATAGGAGATAAAATTAAATTAAATCTGTATCAATTCTGGTATTTCACCTATGCTTAAAAAATGAAGACAATGAAAAAGATAAGTCTACAGCTACAAGATTAGTGTTAGGAGTGGATAAAGGAAGACTAGAAAGAAGAAATGAAAGTGAGAAAGAAGTGACTACAGCATGAGAGGTGAGAAGAGCAAACACAAGGTTGAAGGGTAAGAGTGATTGAGGTCAATGTGGAGTCAAGGGCGAGAATCCAAAATGAGCAGGAAATACAAGCAGTGAAAAAATTAGCCAGATGGGAGGAAGAATCAATTGATCTGTGATAAAAGAAGGAAATGAAAGAAGAGAGTGAAAGAAGAAAAGAATACACTTAGTGCTTAAACAGTACTTTTCATTTTCAGAAAGCTTTGTAAATATTAACTAATTAACCCTCATTTCAGCCCTGGGCATAAGCAATATTATCATAGTTATTATTATTAATAAATGAATGTAAAAGGGGTCAGAAAGGGTTAGACACACAAAGCTTTAAATCTTGTACATGTATTTTATTTCTCTGACATGAAAGCAGTAGCTGGAAGGAAAGTTTTGTTTCAAATTCTTGTAAATCCATTATTATTGGATGAGAACCGCATTTATTTTGCTTCTCCCACTTTAATAACCTTAGGCCACAGGATCTGAAGACATAGTCTGCATCTGACTATGAAGAATTCTTCACCTGCAACTCATCCTTGATGGTAGGACTAAACAGAGCATTAAATTCAGTGTCAGGACTTAGGATTGACAGGATTGTTAGTATTATTTCTAAGAACAATGTGTAACTTCTCCTGATTACTATTCAATTGCAACACGGCAGTAGAAACCAGTTGCACAGTTTATGGTAGCAAATAACACTCATTGTGTTCATTTTGGAGGCTTTCTCTTTTCTTTGTTTCCATTGAGGCAGGATGGGAACTCTCCATTCAGGAACAGTTTAGTTCCAGCTTGCTGAGCACACTCTTGCTTTTCTGGAGGGAAAAATATTGGAAAATGGATTGAATACACCTTTAAATGTATATAGTATAATTCATTTCTTATGCCAGTTAGAACGAGCAAACAGCCACATGCCTGTAATAATGTAAATTTTGCTTTCATTATGACCCTACATCCACAAGCTAATTACACTGCAGATACAAAGGCTGTCGACTTTCCTTCTCTGGAGTGATAAAGGAGCCTGCTGGGTAAAATAGCCACTACTCATGTTATTTCTGGACATATCCAAGCTACTGCAAGATGTTCCTTGCTTTAAAAGTGAATTTTAGCATGAATTCATGGAGTATTTTAAAAAGCAGTGACAGTTATTGTAGGGGGTGCAAATGAAGTGTATGTTGGAGTTGAAGGAAGATTGTTTCACTCCCCTTATTCCAGTTTGCCTTTTTTAATTTTCTTTTTAGCAAAACAAATTTTATACAGGTTGGGTTTCTTTCCCTTTGGTGCACACTACATGCCACTACGTTTCTTAAATAGGATTCCCTAATCCTTACAAAGGGTTTTTCAAAAATGATTATAATGTAAAATTCACATACATGAAATAATTATGTAATTTATGATGTGCAAGTGGCCATCTCTTTTATGTGAAACAAATCAGACAAATATTTACTGAATTTGAAAAGTAAAGATAAACTATTAAGTAATTGACCATGTTGTTTAGGTAAAAATATCTTTGGCTCCTTTCACATATTATTAGGATCTTACATTTCTTTAAGACATGATACACAATTCTTAAATTTCAAAATAAAAAAACCTTTCAATTCCACTTTCATTATTCTTTTAATTTAAAATAATAAAATGAATATGTCAAGGCTAACAAAATAAAACTTTAATTACTTTTTTTTTCCAAATTAACACAACTATTCTAGATCTAGTCATTACTTGACATATATACTGAAGCCTGCAAATTTCACCAAGAAATGTGTGTTCTGTAAAGTGAAAAAATAATTTAAATTGAAGGACTATAGTTTGCAAATAACTTTTCACAATTTCTTGATATTACTGATACCATAACAAAATCACTGTGATTTTAAAAAGTATAGTTAGTATGCAATAACATTTCCTAAAATAATTTATTTTGAACAAAAAATGATTTTGGAGATCCTATTCTATACCTGCTAATTTTTTTAAAATATAGGGATATATAAGAAGCAAACTTTTGTGAGTCTGTGTCCACGAATAATATGTAGTCTTTGTAAACTGTAAACTAAAATATATGAAATGACTAGAAAACTGCTTGGAATGCCTAGCTATATGACATTACATTGTAGAGCTTGAGAGAAGAGGGGGATCAAGGTGGATTAGTGACATCTTAAAATATATCATGGAGCTACATCTAAAATTATAATCATATGATACTGTAATTAATTGTGGGAATAGTGCATTTTAGAATAGTACATGCACTTAGAACCAGCAGACGAAACTATTTCCAGCGTCATAAGCGGTATACATTCTCTACAAATATTTCTAATTAAGAGAGTAGGACATTTCCTTTAGATCTCTTTTATTCTATCAGGTAAGCAATTTATGTGTTCTGAAATGGACTGGTTATATTTTGCTCAGGGAACTGCTACAGGAGCAATCTCTTAGGTTTTGCACATTACAGAACTTTACATAAAACACTTTAGTATTTTATTTCAAACTCATATTTAATGAGATGTGAATTAAAAAGTCTATTTGTGATTAAATCAGTACATTTGAGCTCTCTCTCCCCACCAAAAAAAGAAGGGCAGGGTAAGGGATGTTTGTGCTATTATCAATCGCAGAGTTTATTATTTTAAAAATATATCTAAAATATTTCATAAAAATTTAAATAACTTTAAGATTTATATTTGAATAAGAGACTGAAATATATATAATATATATATGCACATTCAAAAGAAGAAAGGGACAGATATATCATTAATGATATTTCTCAAATTATATGGATGAAATAAAATTAACAAAGATCATTAATGACCTCTTCTTAAAAAAAAAAAAAAAGCAAATGACAGAAAAGCGTGCGTTTGCTTTCATTTTATTTAGGAGGGTACAAGTATATCATGACCCATTGTGGAATAGCTAGATGATACATTCTCTCTGTCATTTTTCACAATTCATGAATTGAGCATTAAAGACAAAATAAATGTTGTATATAATATGGAACAAATAATTTTGCCATATTAGGAGGAGAATTTAGGGAGTTTCTTTAGAGTAGACTTCTCCCCAAAAGAAGAAACTACCACCAAGAAATTTCTAGAATTCAGTCTTTCAAACTGGTATGGTAGATGGAAATATTTTTCTTTCTGGAAAAAATGCATAAGGTGCTATTTCTCCTGGCAAAAATATGAAAACATGAATTGCACGATTTTTTCCCAGCAAGCGACTGATCTCCACATACATCTATCATTATTCAGCTTCAAACTAAAAAGTCCTATTCTGAATACCAATTCGTATAAACTATGTAGCTCTCAATTATGGAATCTGAAACTGCTGGTTCCATGATGATAAAGGAATGTGCTGTTTGAAAGACCACAATTTGACTGCAAGTAATCAATATACTATTTGGAAGGAAACCTAGATGTGCAGTTTTATTTAGAAATGCTGAGAGCACTGCACTGAAGCTTTCTTCACAAGTCTGGCGATGTCAGGTGGCTCTTTGTCAGTCTTCTTTATGTCTGTTCATTTTCAGAGACACCAGAACATTTTCTTGTTCACTGCCATTAATAGAAAATACCTCTTCTGGAATTTTCGGGGAAGAGGACAATCATTTGTAGCTAAATATATTTTTACTTTTCTTTTATTTTTCATGAAGCTTCCTTACATTGTATGCTCTGAAACGGAGAGAGTAAAATGAAAAATTTGGACTTCTAGGCCAGAAACATACACATGCTTTGGATGAAACTAACATTTGTCAATTTGAGTTTTACAAAATTGGTGTAGCATTTAATTCATCGTTTTAATCAAAGAGAAAATGTCGTGTTTACTGAGCATCCAGGTTTTTGGTTGAAACATGATTATGAAATGTGAATCCTTTTAATAGTCCTAGATTATCCCTCTCTTTATTTTTATATCTGGGAATATGGAAGATCAAAGAGGTTAAGTACTCCAGGTCACACAGGTTAAAACAACCACCAGAGACAGAATTTGAATCTGATTCTCTACCATCACAAAGCCCATACAAGGGCCTAACAACTACTACCAAGGCACCTAAGGTACAGTGCCTAGAATGACCTGAGAATCGATTGTATATTCTATATATGCCTCGTTTTCTGAAGCTTGTTAAATTGCCTGAAGAAGGACATTATAATGAGTTCCCTTCATTAGAAATTTCACCAGAATTTTGCCAAAACCACAAAGGCAAGGTGACTTCATGACATATTAGTTAATTTAGATTCATATTTGAATGGTTATCTTTTTTTTTTTTTTTTTTTTTTTTTTGAGACGGAATTTCACTCTTGTCATCCAGGCTGGAGTGCAATGGGTCCATCTCGGCTCACTGCAGTTTCTGCCTCTCAGGTTCAAGCGATTCTCCTGCCTCAGCCTCCCAAGTAGCCGGGACTACAGGCGTCTGCCACCACTCCTGGCTAATTTTTTGTATTTTTAGTAGAAATGGGGTTTCACCGTGTTGGCCAGGTTGGTCTTGAACGCCTCACCTCAGTTGATCCACCCGCCTTGGCCTCCCAAAGTGCTGAGATTACAGGCCTGAGCCACCGCGTCGGGCGAGTGGTTATTTCCTTGTGATGCTTGCTTGATCTGGAAAGAATGCAAGTTGTGTTGGCTGAAGAAGATAAGATGACAAAAATAGGATCGGGAAAGGGAGCAGCCAGGGAGAACAGAAAACAGGAAAAGAAGTCTCCCTTGGATGAACTTACAGAGAATTACCAAAACTCCTAAGCCATACGAATGGAGTGAAGGGAATCTCGTATTAAAAAAAAAAAAAAAAAAAAAAAAATTAGAAAAAGTATTATCTGGGCTTTTCCCTTAATTAAATTAGGGCCATTTGAATAACTACCTGAATAATGGCATCAGGAAGAAAAGAGCAGACGGTGTGAAAGTTTTCTTCTCTTTGTTATATTTAGAGAATGTTTTGCAATTCTTTCAGTGTCGTGTCACGTTAGAAGGCAGCATCATTTGTACAATATGAATTAGCCTCAGAAATTTCTAGGCACATTCACATTTAAAGTAAGATGACTTTATTTTGGTCAGGCTGGTAGAGTCACTGCTTTGTCTTGTGTTTCCTAAACCTTTCCTGACAGCGTGCTACGTAAGAGTCCTCCCATCCTATTCCTTCCGCTTATGGGACTTATATTGAGACGGTGGGACAGCTCAGCCAGGTGCCAGTTTGATACTGGGTGATTGTAACTTAACATTCCTCACTAACTCTGCTTTGGAGTTAGGGGCTATGGGAGGTATTCGTTAATCCTTCACAATTTCTGCCGCAGAGATTTTTTAACTCTCTTTAGAATGTAAGAGGCGTGAGAGGAACAGGTCAGGCCTAAGGCAGCCTGCGGTGTGGTGGAACTCCACCCTTTCCCTTCGCCACGGCTCCATTTACTCCTTTGGAACGTGTCGATAATTCCCAGAGAATAGTAATAGGTTTTCAGTGGAATATTTTGTGGAAACGGAGCTCTTTTGGTCTGGGGTTCACGTCTTGACGAGGCCAGGAAGATAAAGCGGACCGAGGGGCTGAGACGGTCTGTCTCTCGTGGAGTTGGAGTGCCCTCTGCTGTTCAAGAGAAGAAGTGCACGTACAGCTAGCTCTAGCCAGTGCTTTCTCCAGGTAAAAACCTCCAAAATGCTGCTTAGAAAACCAGATAGATGCCCTCAGTAGATCTCTGAGCTTCTGGCTTCATGCAACTGTGGGGGTTTTGACTCTTAAGGGAATCCCATTGAGGCTGAGTATGCGATCAGACCAGAGCCTATACGGAGGGCAGCTTTTTATTTGGTCATATAGTGTGGTATAAGCAATAGTTCTAGAATGATAGGTATTTGGGTTATTTTTCATGTGTTTGAATGCCACCATAAAATATTCTTTTTTATCTGTGATCAATGTTTTTATATCTGAGAAACCTGGATATTGTAATTCTAGTTTTGGAGATTTCTGAATATCTTCTGTTGAAGTGTTTTTACATGTAAAGTCAGCATTGAAAAGTTTTCTTGTGGCAAGAATTTTCTGTCTTCTTTCTGTCTGTCTTCCTTTCTGTCTTCCCGTCCTTCCTTCCTTTCTATTTTTTTCCCTTTACTTTCTAATGTATTTTGTTTTTCTCTGCTGTGAAATAATTTATTTCTGTATAGTCCTGTAATTTATAAGCACTTTCACATAATCTCATTCAATCATCATAGCGATTCTGTGATGCAAGCTACATAGTTCCCACTTTATAGACAGAGAATCAAGGCCAAGATCATGTCCAGACATGCAGGTGGCCTCAGAAGTGAGCACTGTGTCAGATTTTCTAAGACAGGAGTAATAGTGGTTAATTTTTAATGACTACAATTTGTCAGCATTATACTAAACATTTTAAGCATTATGTCAAGTCACAGATAGGTATTATTCTATGTCAAGTCACAGGTAGGTATTATTATAACTGTTACTACATAGATATGCAAAGAATAATCTTTAAAGGTTAGCAACAGTCAAATAGCCTGTACGTAAAAAGGCTGGGTTTTAAATGTGGTGCATCGGACTCTGGGGGCCCCAGTGTGTGGCCAACTTTTGATGTATGGAGAAAAAGACATAAACCTTGACCTCAAGCAGTTTAGTATTTTTTAATTGTGGTAAAATACATGTAACTTAAAATTTACAATTTTGACAATTTTAAGTGTAAAGTTTGGAGCTGTTACACACATTGACATTGTTGTACAAGAATCACCACCATCCACGTCCAAAAATCTTTCATCTTTCCAAGCTGAAACTATACCCATTAAGCAATAACACCCATTCTCCTCTCCCTCCAGCTGCAGCAACTACCATTCTATTGTCTGTTTCTATGAATTTGACTACTTTAGGTACCTCTTATAAGTGGAACCATACAATATTTGTCTTTTTATGTCTGGGTTATTTCACTTAGCATAATGTCTTCAAGGCTCATCGTTATTAGAGCATGTGTCAGAATGTCATTCTTTTTAAGGATGTATAATATTCTGTTGTATCTATATACCACATTTATTCACTGATCAATGGATGTTGGGATGTTTCCAGATTTTCAGTATTATGAAAAGTGTTGCTATGAACAGTGATGCACAAATATCTGTTTGATTCCCTGATTTTAGTTGTTTGGGGTACATACCCAGAAATGAAATATATGGATCATATGGTAATTCCATGCTTAGTTTTTTAAACGTGGAACTGCCATACTGTTTTCTGTGGTAGTTACACAATTTTATACTCCCACAAGTAATGCTTAAGGGCAGTACTTTCTCCATATCCTTGCCACTTATTTTTTTCTAATTTAAAAAAAAAATAGTCATCTTACTGAATGTGAAGGGATAGCTTACTGTGGTTTTGATTTACATTTCCCTAATGGTTAGTGATATTAAACATCTTTTTATGTTCTTAGTGGCCAATTATATATCTTCTTTTGAGAAAAGTCTATTCAAGTCCTTTAACTGTTTTTAAATTGGGTTGTTGTTGAGTTATATGAGTGGTTCATATATTCTGGATATTAAACCCTTATTAGATACATGATTTGTAAATATTTTCATTTATTCCATACATTGCCTTTTATGCTCTGTTGATAGTAGCTATAGAAAGATAGATGTTGTTAGATGCACAGAAGTTTTTAGATTTTGATGAAGTGCGATTTATCTCTGTTTTGTTTTGCTGCCTTTTGGTATCATATCCAAGATCTTTGCCAAATCCAATGTCATGAAGTTTTTATCCTATGTTTTAACAGTTTTATAGTTTTAACTCTTATATCTCTTTACATGTCTTTAATCCATTTTGAATTAATTTTTGTATATGGAGTAAGGTCAGGGTCCAACCTCATTCTTTTGCATGTGAAAATCCAGTTTTCCTAACATCATTTGTCAAAAAGAACTATACTTTCCTGATTTAATATCTAGCATTCTTGTCAAAAGTCATTTGGTTATATAGGTAAGAGTTTATTTCTGGGCTTTCTATACTATTCCATTGATCTGTATATCTGTCTTTTCCTATTACACAGAAATTTTACACTTAAATAGTGCCAGCTTTTACCAAAATTTGTTCTGATTAGAGTTTTTTCTTGAAGCTCATTTTGTCAGTAATGTAATTAATGAAAATCAATCTAGTTTTTCCTTGAATTTATGTGTTATGCATATAGGTGATAAACCAAATAGCTTAAAGTTTTAATTTACAAATACATAAATTGGTTTGATGTGATATGAAAACAACTGTATTTCTCAAAGTTGTTTTACCCTGTGTATAGAAGATTAAAATTTGCATCTATTCATTGCATTCATTAGGTCTAACAGCTGAATGCCTTCTAGTTAAGTGGATTTGGGTAATGTAGTTTGTCCTATTTGTTTACCTATTGCTGTAGCTTGTATGTTTGATCCCTCCAAACCTCATGTTGAAATTTGATCCCGTTTTGGAGGCCAGACCTAATGTAATGTTGGCTCATGGTGGTGGAACCCTCAGGAATAGATTAATGACTCACCCTTGGGGGTGAATGACTTCTCACTCTATTAGTTCCTGTGAGAGCTGGTTAAAAAGAACCTGGGACTTCCCCTGCCACTTCCTCTCTTGCTCTGTGGTTTCTGCAGGCACTCGTTTCTTCTTCCAATATAGTGGAAGTAGACTGAGGCCCTCACCAGAAGCTGAGCAGATGCTGGCACCATACTTCTTATACAGTCTACAGAACTATAAGTCAATAAACCTCTTTTCTTTATCAGTTGCCCAGTCTCAGTTATGCCTTTAGAGTAACACTAAACAGACTAAGACACCTATTCAGCTAGGTAATAGCCATGGGACCGGTTTACAAAAATAAATTTTTAATACTTAGACAAGTACTTGAAAAGAATAATGCCAAAAATAGACCAATTTTACTTATGACTATAGATGCACAAATATTAAACATAGTATTATCAAATTCTGATTTTTAAAATGAAAACTATACCAAATAAGGTTTAATCTAGAAATTTAAGATTGCAATCTATAACCCTTTTTCATCACACTACATGATCGTAAGAAAAAAGCTGTGAAAACTTTGATAGATGATTTAAAGGCATTTATAAATGTAACATATACTCACGATTCAAAAATTTAAAAAAAGAAACAACTTTCAATGCACTACAGATAGGGACCCCCATTCCAATAAAGAATATGTGTTTAAAAGTAACCACCAATGCCTACTTATTGGAAAAGGCAGAAGGGTATCTCTCATTACTGTCATTATCCATCACAAAGAGAAAGTTCTAATCAATACATAATAATATTAAAATTAATACTAAGTATATTTAAATAAAAGGAAATTAAGATAGCATCTATAAGTAATAATTTTGTTGACTTGGAAACTGAAAGATAATCAATTTAATAACTATTCAAAAATAATATTGAATTAAGGAACATGGCCAGTCACGAATTAATGTAAAGAATATAAACATATTCTGTAAATACTGAATACTTGGAATGGATAAACATTTCGCTCATAATAGTAATTTCTATTTTCATCCTTTTCTCACTGACTCTTTTACAAACATTAATTTCTTTTTGTATTTACTATTCTATTCTATTGTATGACTATATATTTTGGACCAGAATGACACTGCCTTAATTATAACTTTATCAAACGTCTTGATATTTGGCAGGCAAAAGCTCCTATTCCCCCATTCACACCACTAAAGATTTTTTTTTTTTTGCATTTTAGGCAAGAATACTTGGGTTGTTCTTTAAACTGAATTTTAGAATCACATAGTTCCATTTAAAAAATCCTATTGGGGGCCGTAAGCAGTGGCTCACATCTGTAATCTCAGCACTTTGGGAGGTCAAGGCATGTGGATCATGAGGTCAGGCGTTTGAGACCAGCCTGGCCAACATAGTGAAACCCTGCCTCTACTAAATATACAAAAAATTAGCTGGGCCTGGTGGCGGGTGCCTGTAATCCCAGCTACTCGGGAGGCTGTGGCAGGAGAATCGCTTGAAGCTGGGAGGCAGAGAGCCAAGATCATGCAGCTGCACTCCAGTCCGGGAGACAGTGTGAGACTCCATCTCAAGAAAAGAACAAAAATAGATAAAAATAAAAAAAGCTATTGGGATTTTTGGTCATAATTCTATACTCACAGCATTTTTGCAATAGAAGCACTGTAGGCCTCAGCTAGTCCAATTTCTCTCATTATAGACCTAAAGGAAAAGGCCTTCAGACTCCGGATACTGAATCCTTCAGGGGCACATAACAGGGTTTACTTCTATGTACATGTTATGCCTCTGCAAGAGACAGATGTGAAAATGGAACTTTTTCTCTAGAAACAGGATAGAAACAGTTGTGATATTCAAGAAGGTTGGATTCAAGAAAGGTGGTCACCATTTAATGTTCTAAAGAGAGTCCCTTCTGTGGTTTATAACAGTATTCAAATCAGCTGAAGCTTTACGTTGTATTTGAACAAAAAGGCATAATAACTGAAGGGGTGGGGAAACTGAAATAATGAGTGTGTATAGTAGATCCAAGGTTAGGGGGATTTCCCTAAGAATACTGTATTTTTGGCCCATTCTGAGGTCCTCATAGACTTTTCTTTAGAAGACAAAGCAAGTATGACATTTAAAAAAATCATTTTACACCTGTCACTTTTGGTCCCAAGAAGATCGTTAACAGCGTGACAGGGACGTTGTAGTACAACAGTCAAGTAACAGTAGTAGTGACAACCGCATTAACTATCATCATATCTTAATTTTACCTCATACTTTTTTTTACAAAAAGCACCCCTAGGAACTCTCATTTTTAATTACATTTTCTCTCAGATCATTCTTCGGTGGTCAGAGGCAAATATTGCCTTCTTTTTACAGATGGTAAAACATGAGTTAGTGAGAAATGAAAAAAATCTCCACACGTCTCAGAGGCCACCTGGAGCGGGTTCCATGACTACTTTTTTTTTTCAGGCAACATCGTCCTTCCAAAATGATCATAACTATTGGTCTTTTCCTTCCATGCTGCTTATAATTCGACAAAAACTTGAAGAATGAAGTCCAATTTATTCCCTTATTGGAATATGTGCTAATGAAGGAAGGAATACTTTTGCTGGAAAAGTGAAGTGTTTGCAAACGTTTTTCTTGCATCTGCTTTTATAACGATGTTAGGGCCCTGGAGCAGCAAAACTCACCTGCACCATTTTCATTCTGATGTATGTAAATACTGCTCTCTGGAGCAAAACTCCCATACGCAGACCTCTTTGTCTAGTCGTTTGGGGCAGGACCCTGGTCATTTTTAAATATTAACACATAATTTTATTCTACTACAGAGTGGAAAATCACTGTCCTTGTACCTTGTGTTGTTTGATAGTGATTTTACTCTAGTTTAGAAGTACTTAGGTGATGTAAAAAATAACATAAATTTTATATTGTCTATTATTTTCTTCATTGATGTAAGGAAGTGTTAAGTCTGTGTAATCTGTTATATTTGAGATGTAAAATCTAGTTCTAAATATAAAATATCTTTCGTGGAACGCTTTTCCAACTTTATGATTTTTGTTTCCTACTCTGTTTTGTGTATTTTGTTTGCTACACACAAGGCACAATCAGAAACAAACATTTTACCTACAGCCATCTTCTAGAATGCGAGAAGTGGTAGAGCTGTCTACTAAAATGTGAGAAGTGGGGACATAGTTTCAGGCACAGAGAAGCAGTTGTCTCTTCTCTGGAATGAATGAAGCCCTAGAAAAAATAACTCAATAATCCCAGTCTGAGCATTCATGTGTTCAATGTGGAGTCCTCACATAGCCATAGGTCAGTGTTAAAGAAGAAACTACCTTATAAGACAGAACTCTGGTCAGAAAGCCTAAGTACTTGGTTTTATCATATCATAATATGCAGATGGGAATCTCCCTATTGAACTTTCTGTAATCTATGCTATTAAAATCTATAGAATCATGAATCCATAAAACAGTAAAAGCAGGTTTGGCACGTGGACTAAACTCTCCAGTAAAGGTGAGTAGATGGAGATTTACAAAAGCACCCAGGATCTTAGCAATGTATTTGGGATAGACCAGGTCTCTGTAATCCCAGTTTGTGCTCTTTTGACTGGACTAGGTGTGGTGCTATGTGGTTCCCATCATTTGTGTTCTGTCTTACAAATCTCGCTGTACTTGGGTGAATGTGGAACGTCTTCTGCATCTTTTCTGCTTCTGCCTTGCACTCCCTCCTTTGTCCTAACCAGTGCTTCTCCACCACCACCAAGGTTTTACATGTAGAGTCTGCCTCTAGATAAATACTGATTGAGTCTGAGCTGGTAGTCGACTGGCTCTCAGAATTACAATGACCCGTAATAATGTTTAGGTCAAAAGATTTATTTGAGGCTTATAGATACTTTTGGAAGCCATAGACAAAAACGTTTCTTCAAATAAAAAAAGTTTCTTTTTAAATTAGACTAGATCCTATGTCTTTTCGGAGTTATAGAACTAAAGTAAGTGATAGAAGTGGAGTAGCTCTAAGAAAGCTTTTGTATTATAGCGAACAAATTGATAGACTCTAGAATGGTGCTAAAATACTGTGCACCAAAGACAAAACAAGCCAAAACCGATTATTTAGCAATGCTTTTTTTTTTTTTTTTTTTTTTTTTTTTTTTTTTTTTTTTTTTTTTTCAGTTTTTCTCCTTCACAGTGTTCTCATAGAGTACCTCTTAAGGAAGAGATCCATGCCCTGGATTGCACTTGCTTTTAGAGAAGCCAGTGGTTATGAGTCTTTCAGGAGTCAGAAACATTAGGGAATTTTTTTATCAGCTCAACTCAAGAAATTTCCCACAGAATCTGGTTCAATGGGTGATTTTTGAATTTAAGATAAGTTTGTATTGCGTCCCAAATTGAGACACAGTGACAGTCTTCCGAATATGAAAAAGCTGCTTATGCTTTAACCCAAGAGAGTCTGTCATGTTAGTAGATTTTTAAACAATTTGGATCCTATCCTGATACTCTCATGATTTGACGTATATGCAATTTATTACAGTTTTGTAATGTATTTACAAGTAGGCTTGTCAAGGCTAGGAGATATAATTTGGAGGCCTTGAAGTACAGTAAAATCAACTGGCTTAGGCACGTGTGGAGCTCGTGTGCTTGCCAATCACAACCCACCACATAATTCATCAATCACAGTTTACCTGAAGATAGCCATTCACTTATCCATGCATTTAATCGATATAATGACATAGCTCATAGTTGTTTAGTCCTTTGTCATCACTAAAGGATATTTAGGTAAATTTTCTCACTTGAGCTTAACAAGTCTCCTATGGAGTTAAATATTGACTCTTAGAGGAAAGAAAAATAAAAGCCATGAACAGCCTGTCTTGCCCAAGTACACATAGTTCGTGAATGAGACCATGATGGTGCAAAATCAAAAATTTTTATTCCAAGTACAATATTCTTTCCACCACACCTTGGCTGCAAGGCATTTTGTAGAGAATCTGCCTGGGGAGAAGGTGACTTTCGTGGTGTGGTTCTGGAGGAATAAGGACGCTGAAGTGCCAGCCCTCTCAGGTGTTCCATATTAACATCTCAGCTTTGCAGGCAAGGTTTGGCATGAGAACATTGTGACAGTGGCACTGTAGAGCAAGAGAACTCAATGTCAAAAGATCTGAATTTTAGACATGCTGGATAACTACTTCATTATTCCAGACTTTTTTCCAACTTTATAGTAAATAACTAGACTACAAAATACTTTAGATCAGTGATCAGCATACAGCTCCCTGGGCCAAACTCAGCTTCCTTTTATGAAAAGGGTTTTATTGGGACACAGCTACGCACATTTGCTTATGTTATTTTCCATGACTCCTTTCACACTATAATGGCAGTGCTGAGTAGTTGCCACAGAGACCATATGCCCCGCAAAGCCCTTGACTGAGAAAGTTTGCCATCTCTTGTTTTTGGTCTCGTCTGTTTTATTTTGTTATTTTATTTTATCTTATTCTGTTTTATTTGTCAATGGGAGAAGAAGCATTTTCTCAAAGAAGTATTTTTGAAGTACATCTTTAGCTAATGGGGGGGCATTTGTTTTAGCCAGCAAAGATTCAGCTGTCACTGTACAAGGTCCCTGGAGAAGCCGTCTTTCTCATTCTAGGAACTAAGAAAGGTGTTTTCTAGGTCTGTATCACATTTCTACAAATACAGGTTCAATTAAAGTACCTTTTCTTTTAATTTTTCCCATTCTTTATTGTCATTCAGCCTTGGGTTGAGCCAGCGAGATTGGTAAGAGCTGCCCCCTGGAGACCTCCTGCAAATGCTATTCCATGAAGTAGTGGTTTCCCAATGTGCATCTCATACAAAACCAAACAATACAAATAATGCTGCTATTGTACCTTTCTTATGGCTGGTCTCAAGGGGGGTGAGACTGTCATCATAAAACATAACAAAGCTGCTATAGAAATGGACAGACAGAGGAGAGAGTAGTCTGAGGGCCTCAGAACCTCAACAGAAACTTCCTCTAAACTGGCAGCTGAAAGCTGCAGGGTTTTTTCTTGGTTATCTATTGAAATGTGAAGATTTCTTATCTCCACGGGGAGTCGCAGAATTTTTTTATACTGTTATCTACATGTAAATTATTGACTGGATTATCAAAGCCATTATACTTATTAATCTTGAATTATTAACTGAGAAGCAGGAATAACTTTTTAAAATCCCAGATTGTTAGATAAGTAAGTGCTAACAGGCAACCTTATTTATCCCATTGTCTTGCTAGATTGCTTTTGATGAAATCAACAAAATGCACAAGTTAGGTAAATGAATGTGGAGTTAGATTTACTGAAACTCATCATGGTATAGGCTCCCCAGTAGCCTAGGTTGTTCTGTTTTAAACAAAAATTACTTGATTTTTATTTACTTAGGAACATTCTTTTGCTTAATCATATCATATACCTCTCCTATTTGTTTGTTAAATCTAGTTTTTCAACATTTGGTGCAAAGATGTATTTACATAACTTGTATGATTCATAATATTCCTATATCCAGAATTTGGTAGACAGATTGTCATATAGAGGGAAGCCAGACTGCAAGGAAAAATTCTTTCTATAGGACTCACTGCATAATCATGAAAGGAAGAAAAATCTGACCTATTCAGATTTCTGCCTTCAGCACCTACTTTTTGGTGTTCTCAGAACTCATGTTTTGTGGTCTGAATAAAAAGTAACAGCTAACTCAGCTTTCTGTAAGTTATAGTAATGCTTCTATTAGACATGGGGAATATGATAGATTCAAAAGATAAATAAGAAATCTCCAGGAGGACCAAATTGCGTTGTGGAGGTTTGGAAATATTTCTTTGCTTTTGGTACAGAAGGTGAAGCAGAATGATTTCAGTTGGAAAAAAGATCTAAGCTTGGCAAGGCTACTCAGAAGCCATTATAATGTTAATTATAATGTTAATTAAAGAATGTTCATGAAAGGGAAAAAACCAAAAAACAAAAATCCATCTCCATAGTGGGTTCCAATCTATGGGCCAAGCAGAAGCAATTTCCCCTCTTCCTAAACACCAAATCCTACAGCTGGATGTTTAGACCATATCTGATCTCTGCCTTGTTGATCTCCTGACCAATCCATCATGTGAAAACAAAGCTGTCAAGCAGCAGTGTCTCAGTATGCTGCCCTCTCAGATGTATTCCCCAGTTGGCTGACATCATGCCAAATAGTGAAAATCCCACACTTGAGTGGTGTTCTCTGTCAGGAGTTGGGAAGAGGAAAGCAAGCATGCTGGGGCAGACATCCTGTATCCATCCCAGAGTCAGAGGGTCTCTGAGGAGCAGCCAAATAAGCTGCTCACTTCAGAATACCTTATTAGACATTTATTCTACAACCCCAAGGTGGGAGTTGTTACCCCAATAGCACAACTGGCCCCAGTGGCTGTAAAGTCCAAGAAATCCACAAGACTTATGCAGGCTACAGCAGCTAACAATAGGACCTATGCTGTATTGAGCTCTGCTAACATTAAAATAACAATCTAAAATCCCCAGGATAACTTTACATAAATCTAATACATGAGTTCTTTTTTTATTGAAGAGTAATACCAGCAGTTAAACCTTATAGGTATCGAAAAGCAATTACAAAATGAGGAGATTATGGTGGCAATATTGTAAATAGGAACTCACTTAAATGTCAAAGCACTTGCCATAAAAGTGGCAATAATGATGCTAAACACAATACACTGTTTTCAAGTATTATTATTTTTTATTTTTTTCCTCTATTAGACATGATGAGGTTCAAACAGCCATCACCTAACTGATTGTGAAAATAATAATATCATCATTATCATGTGCTGGCAAAACATGAATGGCTCTGTCATTCTGTCCTACAGATATTTACTAATGGAACAAGAGTCAGACATAAATCCCTAGAGGTAAAAATGGCAGGGCATTACAAGGCTCAGAGCATAATTGTAAACCTGCATGCTAATAAGCGTAGCTTTTATAGATACCAATCATAGAAAAAATGGCAATAAAGAGATAATTTTTCAGGCTGTAATTATTTGCTGGTCATAAAATATTTTTAACTTTGGAACATTTGTTGTTACTGTTTGGTATTTACTTCCAGCCTACCTGTTAATCCAATTCAATCTAATTCCTTAAGAACAAGCTGCATGCCTGCTTCTCCCTTCCTTCTTTCATGAGCACTAATCAAGTTCCTACTGTATATAGGTATTGTGCTAAACAGCAAGAGAAGCATACTGCATGGACTTGGTCCGATAGCAACTGATTGTCGAGTTGAGAGAAATTTTAAAAGGGGGTATACATGCCAATTAGAAGAACTGAAGGCAAAATAGTTAAATAAGTAAACAGGAAAACTTACATTCTTCTATTGAATTTACCAAAGTCCGTTGCAGATGAGAAGAAAGCTATGACTAAAGAAAAACATGTAACCTAAGCATTGAGGCTTCTAAGCCGGGATAGCAAAAAGAGAATTACTAGAATGCTGATTTTGTGCCAGACTTTGTTCCAGGTGCCTTTACTTAATGTGTTTTGCAAAATAACCTCCTCGCAGCAGTTGTAGACAAAGTTCATTTTTCTCATTTTATAGATGATGAAAGTGAAGACTTTGAAGACTCCTCTCCCTTTTCAAATTTCAGCCAAAATTAGGCCTCTTCTTCAGGGAGAGTCTTTTAGGTGTTTTATTGCATTACTATGGCATTGTATGTATATCTCTACCATAACATTCAACACGGTGAAAAGCACCTAACTGCATCTCTACCTTTCTTAAAGGTAAGAATTGCCTTTGCAGCTCTCTGCCTCTAGCACTTAATATAACCCCTTCAGTATAACAGGTGCTAAACACATATTTGCTGAATGAATGAACAATGACAAACTGTTTATATGGCAAAGCAGGGATTAATATTCAGGTTTTTTATTATGTCATTATAGATGCATTTTCCAGTATTCCAGTTTGCCTATGCAGGGAAAATAACTTTTTTGGAGAAGGAAAGAAAAATATATCTTTCTGTTCCTCAAGTGTGTGTGTGTGTGTGTGTGTGTGTGTGTGTGTGTGTGTGTGTGTGTGGCGGGCCGGGGGGCAGTTCATATTTAAGGAAAACAACTGGATACCAGAATGAGCCCACCAATGAGATAGTTACCTGGGTGGTATGCAGAAAAGTCAAGAGTATTCTTAGGGCACTTCCACAAAAGGACACAGAACCTTCTTAGAATAAAAGACCTCTGTCACTTTTACCTGAAATGCCTACATTTGGGGTCTGAGTTTTTTGCATAATTTGTCTGGTCTTCATTTTAATTTCATTTCAGTGACTATGTAATCAATCTTAAATTTATACCTGAAAAATCAAACAAGGAATTGCAGAATTGGATTGAATGATCTTTATCATATTGTGCTTATGAATGTGCAAAGGGGTCAATATTCTTGGTGAATATTCATAGTAGTTCAATAATCTCAAATTTTTAATATTTCAGAGGGATGTTCAAAATGGTTCCAGAAGCTGGTAATTAAAGGAAAGGAATAAAAATTTTTTTTTTTCCACTGGGAAAGTAAAATACTGTTCTGCTAAAATTTCTGATTCCAAGGACATTTCTAATGGTAAAAGATCTTAAGAAAAATGAAGGCAGAGGTGAAGATGGGCTGCTTTTCTCTTTTAAGTAGAAGCATATGTTTATACTTCTCAGTGGGAAACTTCTAGACAGCAATCAAGAGACCTTACAAGTATCGTGTAAGTGAAGAGTTTAAAATAGTTTTGAGTCGAAAAAAGAATGAGAAACTATTTCAAAACTGAAAAAAAAAATTTTTGATTGTAATCAAGTAGCCTTGCCCATTTCCATATCATAATGAATATCAATTAATAGAAAACATGAGAAAATAAATTTTAATGTACTAAAAAATTAGATACACACATCAGAAAAAGTATATAAATGATGTGCTTTCTTCTAAGCCCTGTTGTTACTTCCACAATAATCAACAGATCTGCCAACTGCCAACTATCTAACTTCCTTCTGCCAACTATCTAACTTCCTTCTTTCCTTTCTCTCCCTTCTCTCCCTCTCTCTTCCTTCTTTTTTTCTTTTTAGGCTGTCCTAAAAGTATTAAAGTTAGTGACAGGTAGTGGCCTCTGCTTCTCTTGACTGTGGTTGTCAGACACAAGTTTTGTTTGTTTGCTTGATTTGTTGAAAAGACCATCCTATTTGGTGGTGTAAAGTCACATCACTTTTTTTCTTTTTGAACAGTAGATTCTATGATGGTACCAAAAAGGTGAAAAACTTTTACTTGTACATTACAGAGTAGGAGACATATACTTTCCTCTCCTCTACATCTGCCCTCTCCTCCCTCTTTTTTGTTCTTCCCTTTTTTCTTCCCTGATCCTCCTTTAGGGATCCCACAGTGCTTTCATTTCACCCCCTACCCCCCAAAAAGTCAGGCGTTTCCACCTGCATGTTTCATTGAATGTTAAACCAACATGTCTAGAGAGAGTCACCGTCATCTCTCTACACGATTTCTGTTAACACTATCACCATTCATAAAAAGTTGATTCATCAAGACTTCTCTTTTTCACAAGCCCCTCATGTCCAGGTACTGGTGCCTCCATAATTCTTTGGTCAAACATTTCTTTCTTTTCTTCCCTCTCCCAGAGGTTTAGGTTTCATTATGTCATTACTGAACATTACAAATAGCTTTTTATTGGGTTTTTTATCTAGCAAGTTTTAACCTATAAAATACATTTGATTAGTGATTACCAGATTTATATTCTGGTCATATCATGAGGAAGCCTGAAAACATTCACTATCAACCTGGTGTCTCTAGAATAGAGGATATGTAGTGATGATAAGTAGATGAATACAAAGTAAAGTACAAATAATAATACCTTCATTTCAGGGTTGTTTGGAAGATTGAATATTTATAGCACACAGCATAATGTTACTCATCTAAATTGAGCTTAAAAATGTTGTTGTTGGCCAGGCATGGTGGCTCAGGCTTGTAATTCCAGTACTTTGGGAGTCCGAGGCGGGCAGATCATGAGGTCAAGAGATTGAGACCATCCTGGCCAACATGGTGAAATGCTGTCTCTATGAAAAATACAAAAATTAGCTGGGCGTGGTGGTGCACGCCTGTAGTCTCAGCTACTCAGGAGGCTGAGGCAGGAGAATCACTTGAACCTCGGAGGTGGAGGTTGCAGTGATCTGAGATTGTGCCACTGCACTCCAGCCTGGTGACAGAGCAAGACTCCGTCTCAAAAACAAAAACAAAAAAAAAAAAAAAAGAGAAAAAAACCCAGTTATTATTGCCTTCCTCTATTTGGACATTATTGGAGTAATGGAGAAAAGAGATTGTTTCCTCTACTCTGGATAGATTTCATAGAACACTATAGTCTTTGAGATATAAATTTTAAGACAGTTTTATCAGCACATAGATTTAAAGGCTTGCTTTGGAATTTTTTAATCATTCTCTTGTGTAATTTATTTTGGAAACATTATAAAAACTTAACAAGCCCTTGCTCCCTTGCTGGAAAAAAAAACTCACATTAGAGCCTCACAAATGGAACTATGTTCTGTAATTTAAACTGGGCATTTTTAATACAGTTTAAAAAATTACGTGGCTGTATTATTCAAATGAGAAAAGTAGTTGATGTACATTCAGATTAGTTCCTTTAATAATGCCTTTAAAAAACTGTGGCTATTACTGACTCAGTAGTACAATGATAATTTGCAATGCCCCATTGGCTTCAATAAAAGGGTAAAGAAAATGGTTTAAGTTATCTTAGAGAGGCTAGTATGAGGCAGTATAAAAAGTAAGAATTTTTTTTTTAAACTCCGAAAATAAAAGGCACAAAGTGAAATATATGCATTCTACCCACTTATGTTCCCAAAGGAGCCTCCAGCTTCCAGGAGACCAGTATAAGCTGAATTTGTAATAGACAAGTTTCAACTCCTATTTACTCTTCAATCGTGAGTAGGCTAAGACTTGGATAAGAAAGTTCTGGAGCCCTAGGAGAAGGCATACGGCAAGAAGGCTCAAGCCACAAGATAGAGAGAAAAGAAAATTCCTACCTCAGAAGAGGTTGTTAGAGGGTGATTTTATCCAAAAGTTCTTTGAGCCAGAAGGAAAAGATCTTAGATGTTTGGATCTGGTTTTCTGCCCAAGCTAAATAACTCACCAGAAACCCAAACTGCTAGTTTAAAGGGAATTAGGATTAGGCTTCTTCTAAAACAGTATGACCTTGTCCGAAGGCTTCCACTAAATTTGTTGTCACCATACCTGACGTCTCTCAGATGTCACACTCACCCTATGAAGCACATAGCTCTAGAGCAATCAATTGCAAGAACCTCTGGACTTGGGAAACCCTCATGCTTACTTAATTACCTGTGGCCAATGGCTATAGCCAATATGCTGCCATAAGACCCGCCTGCTGGTCTCAAAATTCCCAAGTCTGAGAATTGTTCACCTTCACCGAGTCTATGACCTGTTATTACACATATATGATGTCTCATTTTGTCTCTGGCAGAATATCTATCTCGATGAGGTTTTCTTGATTTTCACTCTGTTGCAACTTTTCTTCTGTTTTCTCAGGAGAGATGACATGTAATTTAGTACCTACTTAAAGGCCCACACTGATGGTGACAGTTATGTTATCTGGCCCATGCTTTGTTATCTAGAACTGATAGAATTAAATTTGATTTAATTTTTTCTAAAGCTCATCTATTTAATAACTGTCCTTCTATATGCATGGTCTACTAATGATAACTGTTATTAGTACAGAGGTAATAAAAGTCAACTTTTGCTTTCAGCTTTGTACAGTGATCCACACATTTTGTTGTGTATGTCAACAGAAAGTGTGTTTCTACAATCATTGGCATTTGTTTATGGGGCTTGTAAGCCCCATAAAAGCCATAATTTGGAGAAATTAAGTCTAAGTAATAATATCTAGGCTAAGTGTGTCTGTGATGCTCAGCAGGATTTCAATGCAAGATCCAAGTCAATTGGCTACAATTAGATGATCAAAATGTGTTCTAGTACGTGTCTTAATACTAGGACACTTAATACAAAATGCACTCCGTATTTTATTTCCCCAGTTTATATTTTCTGTCTGTGATTGGAAGGATTTTAAGTCTCAGTGACAAAGTAAAAATTTTGTTCCTCATAGATTTTAAATGCAAAAGAATAAGTCATAGAAGGAGAGAGATTAAGATTAAATAAAAGTGATTTTAACTCCAACTGTTACTTTTGAGAATACTCAAACAGCTCATACAGTGTATTATAGTGATTAAAACACTCAATAAAAGTAGCTATCTGGATTTGGATCCCAGCTCAACTTCTTGTTGGGTTGTGAGCTTGGGCAAGGTCTTTGCTTTAGATATCTTATTTGTTAAATTGCCTCAGTCTCCCGAGTAGCTGGGACTACAGGCGCCCGCCACCACGCCTGGCTAATTTTTTGTATTTTTAGTAGAGACAGGGTTTCACCGTGTTAGCCAGGATGGTCTTGATCTCCTGACCTCGTGATCCACTCGCCTCAGCCTCCCAAAGTGTTAGCATTACAGGCATGAGCCACCATGCTGGGCCCATTGTCTCATTTTAAAATTTAAGACATTGTCTTTTTTTAAATTTTATTTTATCTTTGCTCCTGTCTCCATAACTCCTCACGGGGGGGGGGGGGGGCGCGAAAACCTACCCACTATTGGTTTGCTATCATTTAAATATCACTGTCTCTGATTGATCTTCTACTTATAGGTCATTAAAGTTTGTGATACTTTCCCTGGCAAAACATGTAGATTTTGCTTAAAATTTAAAAAAGTATGCATACGAAGTAATCAATATTATGCTTTGGTTTTACTATTTGAAGTTTTACTTTCACTGACCCAGTAAACCTAGAAACAAGCTATTATTATGAGCATCATACCTAGGGTTTTTAATTTTAAATGACGACTTTATAGCTCAAGCACATGCCAAGGGAGGAAACAAGGCAGGTACATGGCCACAGAGAGCCTGCTGAGTACGTGCGAACAACACTTGAGCACATGTCTAGAGCAGCCAGTCTGTTTGAATGTTAACAATGGCATTTTCTGTTTCCACTTAAATCGTGGTTCATTTAGGAGGTACATTTCCCAAAGGAACAGTCATTTTTGAGACTTTAAAATCTCTGAATAGTATATTTTAACTCAATCAACTCTCATAGCCTTCTGTAAAATATCACAAAATGTCAAGGTTAGAGTTTATGAAGAAGGAATATTTTGTTTTGTTGTGATTTCCTCCAAGGAGAGAAAAAGTAAACACACATGGTTTTAAATAGTATTGCGCTGTTTAAAACTCTAACTGAAAACTAGTGAAGAAATATAGTTTTCTATAATCATAAAGCTTTTACCTATAAGTAATTCCATTTTTAAGTGTTTTGGTAGAGAACATTCCTCTCCTTTCCTTAAAATTTTCATCCTCCTTATCTTTTGATTGATGACTAAGAATGGCATTTAATTTAGGAATCCCAACTAATTACTATTTTTCAGACACCAGATACCATCACCTTTTTGGGCAGTTCTCAATTTTAAATTCTATTTATTTCTAAAATTATTTAAATTTTTATTTTTTGGGTACATAGTAGGTGTATGGGGACTTTTATTAAATATTTACTTTGACATTCTCCTGAGACTCCACTCATGCACACACACAATTTCTCTCTGCCTCTTTCTATGTAATTGTTCTCCCTTTCAGCTATCAATCCATTTATCCATCTATGTACTAGATTGCTAGAACTTAGCACCCTCTTCTGAAAACTCAGTTTTTGAAAGCCTCAAGGAGATTCCTCATGACTGTTCACAAATCAGTCTGTCATCAAAAATCATCACTATGCATCTGCCATATTTTTTCTTTTATTTAGGTTCTGATTGGATGTCTTAGAGTCTGAAGTCCAATTTAGGGAGTTTCAGAGTCACTATGGGGATACAGTTCTCCATGAAATGCCTGTGACTAGGCCATGGGTGTTCTCTCAATGTTTTTTGTTCTTCTGGTGGCTGAGGTCAATACCTAGGCTGTAATCATTGACATCTCTCTTTCATGACACAAATGCAATCTATAAGTCCATTTTGATTGCTTTAGTGCAATATGCTATCACCTTGGGACTGTAACAATAGCAACTTAGCCAGTCTCTCTGCTTCTATTCACCACCAATCAGCCAGAGTATTTTTTTTTTTTTTTAAAACCTAAGTGAGATCATGTCCTAGTTCTTTTACTGGGACTAGAAGGGCCTTCCAGCCATGCCTCCACCTGGAACTAGCCCACTGACTGGTCTGGTGCTGCTCTCCCCTAGCCACATTGTGCTCCCTAGCACCAGGCCTTTCTGCATTTCCTCCAGCTGCCAAGTGCTCTCCCCTCAAGTGTGCTCTCCTCCAGGTATGAGCAGGGTTCACTCTATCTCTTCCTTCAAATCTCAGTTAACATTTTTCTGTATTCGTTAGATGACCCCAGCTAGATGAGTTCTTTCACTACCACATCATTCCTTCTTGGATTTATTTTTCTTCACAACATTTTTTTGTTATAGAATGTATTATACTCTTTCTTATAGTATAACATATTATGATATTTAAGATAGAGTATTATAACATATTTTTATATAAATATACATGTACCATTACAAGATGATTGCATATTTTTTTAACTCGGTAACCGCCTTAAGAGCAGAAAAACGTTTTTCATTTTTATACTGCCAACAGCAAAAACAGGGACTATCATAAAGTAGTTGCTCAATAAATACTTGTCAGTCAAATGAGTTTATAAACAAATGGAAGTTCCTGATCTTCAGAGTGCCAAACCTGGGCTCAGATGGGTGTTCAGATGAGAAGAATGGCACTCTCCTCAATTCCACATGGTGTCACTTGGGACCAACATATTAAATTGTTTATCCCAAGAATATCACATTCTATGATCTTTGCCTCTCCCAAACCAATAAACATTTACAAGCAAAACCCTAGTTCCTTCATGTTTGCACACCCCCTTGTCACAAGAAGAATTTAAATCAGTTCATGTGATTCCTTTTTGTCCCCAAACATTCTTTCTAACTTCTTTTGGCAGTCATTTCTCCCTGCATACACATTCTTGTCAAAACTTCTCAGGCCTACATGCACAAGAGAAACCTCATATTTTACATTCTTTTGCACAGAAGAAACAATAGGGGATAGAGAGATGTTTCCTTTTGGTAGCAGCCTCTGAATTTAAGCAGTTGCCCAAAGGAGAAGAAAAACCTGAGCTGTGGGGTTGGAGAGGCAAAATAGAATCTCTGTGAATTATTGGTTCACAAAATACTCATTACCTAACAACCTGCTTTTTCCCTCTTGAAAATATAGTAACAATGTTACCATGATGTTAGTTTTCTATAACACCTTTGTTATTAACAACGTAGTATTTCATTTTCTAATTCCACAGTATAACTTATTTATTCAACCCTCCTTTTGCTGTTTAGGCTATTTTCAATTTCTTACTATTGCAAACAAAATTATCATGGATATCTCTGAGACTAATACTGGCTCAAGTGTTTTGCACCTTGTTAAAGTTAATAATCACCCACTAGAATTATTAAAACAATTTGCACACTTAGCAACAATACTTGAGAAGGCCCATATCTTCTTACTGACACAGAGCTCTTTTCAATCTTTTTAATCCCTGAAAGTAATAGGCCCTCAATGTCATCTCATTGTTTTTTAAAATTTATATCTTTCATAATCAAATTTTAACATTTTATATTTAATAGACATTCAGATATCCTATTTCGTGAGCCCAATTTATGCTCTGTGACCATTTTGACCATTTATCTCTCCCTCTCTCTTTTTTTTTTTTTTTTTTTTGAGACAGTGTCTCACTCTGTTGTCTAGGCTGGAGTACAGTGGTGCGATCATAGCTCAGTTTAACCTTGAACTTCTGGCCTTGAACAAGTGATTCTTCCACCTCAATCTTTCAAGTAGCTAGGACTACAGGCACAGGCCACCATGCACCACTAACTTAATTTTTTTTTTCTCTGTAGAAATGGAATCTCCTTATGTTGTCCAGACTTGTCTTAAACTCTTGGCCTCAAATGATCCTTCCACCTTGGCCTCCCCAAAACTGGAATTACAGGTGTGGCTGACTGCCACGGTTACTACTTGAGACCATCATTACAACAGTTACTACTGATACCGCTTGAGACTGTCATTACTAGACTGAATGAACGAGGACGAACGTAGAAATAAAAACTTAAGATAAAAGTAACTATTTTAAAGGAAGAGGCCAGGGGAAGAAGAAGAGGGCTCCCTGCTTCTAGTGAGTAAAGGCAGCAACCTTGAGTTTCCACAGCCCTTCGCTTTTATTGGGTAGAAAGAGCAGGGAGGAGGAGGTAACTATTGGCCAGCTGCTCGATTGATCCACAGGTTCACATTATTGCTAATAGGCTTCAGATGTGCCTAATCACAAGAAACACTTGTGCCTGGGTCATGACTGCCCTCAGCATTCCTTCTGGGTGGCAGATGCAGTTTGTTGGTCTGCCAACATTCTGCGTTTATGAGAATAGTTTGTTGTTTACTCATATAGCCTCCAGTGGTATACTGAGTTGATCACGACCCTTACTCTTTCGGCCTTCAACATACAGGTGTGAGCCACTGTGGGCATTTTTCTCTTACGGTATTTGCTTTTACTTTTACGTTAAAATAAACAAATAACGGTCTTTATTAAGCATGTTAGATATTTACAGGTAGCAGACATTTTATTCAAGTTTTACATTTGTCCTTCTTGTGTCCAAGAGTGTGATGACTGTTTCCTGAGGTCTTGGAGGAACCATGCATGTGAACTGCAGGTTAGAACCTATAGTAGCTCATCTGATATCTAGGAATTTCTTTTGATGCTTTCTAGGGTTGAAGTCTCATAACTTCCTCTCTCCTTGAAGAAAGTTTTTTGGTAACTTTTCAAGGGATAATGGGAAAAAAGAAAAGAAAACATATTTAAAAGGGCACATTGGATTAATTTTTCTCAGCCTTGAATATATCAAAAGATTTTCATTTTCTCCTTTTAATCTGGTTGGCAATTTTTAGCTATGACCTCATTGTTGTCTGACATCAAGTATTGCTGTTCAAAAAGCCAATTACATCCTGAGAAGACAACATGAAATGACTGGTCAATAAAGCAGGACACAGGCTTAATCACTGCCTCCAATTTGTTGTATCTGTGAAGAGCCAGCTTAGCTTCTGAGCTCCTGGTATAATCAACTAAGGCCTCTGTCGTAACTGTATGTCAATTCAACTTCTTTATCTGCCAGATCTACAGCTTGCATTCCCTCTCAGGTGGTGTTTTATGACAGTATGCCCCCATAAACTTCCTGCATGCAAATCTACACATGAGAGTCTTTCTTAGAGCACCTGACCGAAGACAGTCCCAAGAGAGGATCAAGAAAACAGATCCTAAATTAGAGTGTTGAATCATCAGTAAATGGTAGGTAACATCACTGGCGGTAGATGGAGTACAGATAGGCTCTGGCACACTCTGGTGATGCAGTTGTAAAAACTTTCACCAGTGGCGACCTGGCGTGGAAAACCAGGAAAGCAATTAATTGGCAGATGCAATATTTTAGGATCTCAAGAGGTTCAGAGTAAGTAGTAATTGTAAGTACCATAGAATCTTATGATTGTTGAATACAAGTTATGCTTTAGAGAAAGATGATGAAATATGAAGTGATGAATCACCAATTTAATGTAAAATATAAAAGTCAGAAGGGCTCCTTTTTAGCATATGAAAGGATGCTTATTTCTTGCAGCCAGAGGACAGAAAAGACTGAAGGTGATGCATAGGACTTAATTTTAAAAGATAGTAAAACTCCAGAGAAGGTAATTCTCAATCTGGCAAGTTTTCTGTGCTCTGACCTTGTCTGGAAAGTAGAGGGAACTTGAACCTTAGGATAGGAAAAATGGGTTGATGCTTTTAAAGCTGTTGAAACTCCATATCTCCATGCATCCTCTGAGTCTGCTGAAGTGTCCTGCTCCTCATTGTTAAATGCCAGAACTTCACACTAGCTTAAATACAATGCAGAGACTCTGTCTTACAAGTCAAGGTGCCCTTCTCCTGTCCTGTACTTATCTTCTGCCTCTACTTGCCACCAGACCAATGACTAGGGTGAAAGTGCATAACTCATATGGAAAAGTTCTGAGCTTTCCAGGGATAAAAGGGACTAACATTGAAAGATCTGGGCCTGGCGAGGTGGCGCACACCTGTAATCCCAGCACTTTGTGAGGCCGAGGCAGGCAGATCATGAGGTCAGGAGATGGAGACCATCCTGGCTAATGTGGTGAAACCCTATCTCTACTAAAAATACAAAAATTTAGCCGGGCATAGTAGGAGGGGCCTGTAGTTCCAGCTACTCAGGAGGCTGAGGCAGGAGAATGGCATGAACCTGGGAGGCGGAGCTTTCAGTGAGCCAAGATTGCACCACTACACTCCAGCCTGGGCGACAGAGCGAGACTCCATCTCAACAACAACAAAAAGAAAGATCTGAAGGAGCTGGCCAAGATACACTGGCAAGATCCAAGAAAGTATTTTTTGACTGGATCCTGAGAAGGCTGGTTCAAGGAGGACAATAAAAAGTTGGACGAGAGAGTTTATTGATTTAGGAATACTTTTCTTTGTCAAGGGATTTTATACCCTAGGAAGGACCATATGAGATAACACTTCTATACTATTTGATAGGCATTTTGCAAAAAACTATAGTCCACAATGAGTAAATTAAAAATGACAGAGCTCCATAGATGATACAATATGGAATCAAAGGCTAAGATAAATAAACATGCTAGAGTAGATATATTAGGAAAATCCAGAAAAACTCCTGCCAACCATATTATGTGGGAAGGTCAGTTCAAATAGGATAGACAACAGTACATATTTACATGCTTGCCTTAGGGCTATATTAACTCTTCCATCCTTTAATATGGTCCAATGATCTGGATGAGCAAGAAGTCACAAGTATATTCAAGTCATTGGTAGTATATATGTGCCCCAGAAAGTGAGAGAAAAACCTATTGAGGTTCAGAGACCTATCACATTAGTGAAGTTTGTAGCAATTGATTGATCTGGAAAATGTTAGGACATCCTCTCCAACATAAAAATTATTACACTTTCCAGACCCTACTACTAAGAGAAAAGCACAACACCCATTAAACCTCTTTAAATTAGAGAGACAGCTCATTCCACACTTTGGTAGAATACTTATCTACCAAGTAACACAGATGGCTTCCAGCTTTGAGTGTGGTTTACAGAAGAAAAGGACTCTACAGAAGTTTTAGACTCTCCTGCAATTAGCCCTGCTATCTGGGCCATATGACCCAGCAAGCCCTATAGTATTAGAGGTATCTGTGGTGAGAAAAGTTGCCATGTGGAGTTGATAGCAAACCCTAATAAAAACATTACAACTTAGATACCTATAACATCTATAAGAGATACCGATGCACCATTCAGAGCTCCTGGCATGCTAATGTTTCCTGGCAGAGATGGAGTGCTTATCCATGGGAGATTAGGCCACTATGCAGCTTGAACTGCCCACCATGAGCTGGGTCAAAGTTAGATCGGCTCACTAGCAATCCATTGTAGGATGGAAATGTTGCATCCAGAATCAAGTACAAATAGCTAGGCAGAGGAGCTGAAAGAGTGGGAATTGGTTGTATAATATACCACCTAGAAGTTACCAGATTGATTGCATTATGCAATGGCTCAGTTGTATCATCAGTGTCACCAGCTTGGAGATAATGCTCTAGGAGGATGGAGTGCCATGCTGTAAGCCATAGTGTAGAAATCAACAATTTTTATGTAATGATGTACTCCCCATAGATAGGAGACACCGGGATCCATGAAGCAGAAGTATCCCAGGAACCCACTTGAGGAACTTGTGCTGCTATTCCCCACAACTTCAGGCATGTCTGAGATCTGGGCTCCCAGAGAAACAATGCTTTTGCCAGGGAACATAGCAATAGTACTGTCAGACTTGTTTATGGCTGCCACCTGGTCACTTCAGGTTCCTCGGGCTAGGAGAACAGCAGGCAAGGAAATGTGTCCTGGCCATAAGGAGGAGGTAGGTCTTCAGTCACACATTGGGTATAGGGAAGAACGTTTGTTACCTAGGTGATCCACTGAGTCTCTCTTGATACTCCCTTGCTTATATTTATGCTAAATAGAAAAATGCAGAAGCCATGGACTAAGAAGGTGATGAAGACCAGGGGCTCAGACCCCTCAGGGATGATGGTCTGGATCATCCCATCATCCCTTAAACCAGGAGAGGTGCTAACTGTGGTTGAGGAGAATTCAGCATCTTAGTGCAGAAGGGGAATAATGAATATCAGTTGCAGCTCCAAGAATAATTGTAATAGAGGGGGTTTAGTTAGTCCTAGTCACCTTCCTCATAGGTTTTTCCAGGCAAGTGGATGACCAGAATTCTAGAGAAGATATTCCTAGATGGGGTACACTTATTATATGAAGTAAGTGAATCTTAGCAACATAAACATGGATAGTAGTGGATGATATGGTGTGTATACCAGACCCGTCTGGCAAGAGTAAGGCACTCATTCTCCCAGCTGCCAGGAGTGTTGCCTGTTGACTAATCACAGCGGAGTCCCTCCCTGAGCATTCTCCTCAGCCTTAGGTAGCTGACTCATCCAGCGTTATAACCCCCCTTAGGTGAACTGAAGCTTTTATACCATGACTGGTGAATGCAGGAGTACAGAGCCCTTGTTCAAATTTGGGAAATCTTCGACAAGTTATTTCAGCTCCAGAGCTCCCCACGAGTGAGGCTGAAGCTTCTGTTCTACACCCCAGTTCAGCTTTCTCCATAGCCCAGTCGTGGTTTTCTCACTCCATCATAGATAAACAATCCTCAATCCACCTTTGGGATGCAAATTTCCATCTCGGTGTCTGTCTACTGGGGATCCCAACCTAAGACAGAATATTGAACAAATGAAAAGGCGTACTATTTTTTTTAGTGAAAAGATTTAACATCATTAAGTTTAATGCTGACCCAATAATAATTTGGATAAATTTATATTTAATTAGACAGGGCAGTTCAAAAGTTCGTATCAAAAAAGAAATAAGAATTGCCAGGATTATGCAAAGATGAGGTTAGTTGATTCAGATCATCCTATATGTCAGAATATCTACTTTCTCTGACTTCACAACTGTTAAACAATCATTTGTAGAAAAGTAGTTTTTCTTCACAATCTGTTTTTAAATCACATTTTTCTCATATTGGGCCAGAATAGTCAGATATAACCAGACAAAATATCAATGACAGGGAATTTTTATAGTATAGTGAAATTATGAAAGAATTTATCACCAAGATGTTTGATATCAAATTTGTGCCCTTATTACTGCTGAACTCAATCTAGTGTGCTATACATTTTATAAGCTTATAGCATAAACATATTTGTGGCTGAGAATTGGTTTATTAATACTAATTTTTTGCTCATAGTAATATGTTCTACAATGTTAAAATAAAATACACTGAATGGAGCCTCCAACGTTAAGTTTAAGGAAAATATTAAGATGATCAACATCTGAAGCAAAGGTTTATGCAGCTCATCTGTACAGAAATTCAATTAGTAATTTTTTTCATGGTATATATTTTCCTGTTTTATAGTAGCAGTAATAACCTTTAAGTTGTCTGTAAATGGCTGAAAATATCTGTAAGCTCAGCTGAGAATGTACAGACTGTAACCTAATTTTGCTGTTTGATAATATTGATGGTTACTTTCTATGAATTTCTTCACAGTGAAAAATGAGTATTTGTTACACAGAAGACTGTCTACAATTCTATGGTATTTCAGACAGGGTATTTCAGATGAGAATTTTGACTCATCACTAAAATGTTACTGGGAGTAAAACAATCACTATTTGTAATTGTACAAGTTCCTTACCCTCTTTTAATGCAAATATAATGTGACTATTTCAATAAAATCAGTTGATAATATGAGGTGAGATAATTAATCTTTATAACGCATGAAAGTTTCTTACTACTTTTAAAAAGCTAAGCCCTCTTTTCCTTTGCCTCTCTCACTTCATATCCATTACTGAGACAGTTTGGAAAAAGATTGGAATGTACTTGCAAATCAATAGCTGCTCCAGCTGGAAAATCAGCACCTCTATAGATATCCTTGTGGGTGAAACTTTTTAAGAGTAAACTTTTTCTAGGGTGATGACTTTGACACCTCTATGCTGTTTTTTCTGTTTGAGGGTAGTATTATGCTTTGTGTCAATCTGGTGTTTCTTAGTACCCCATAACTTTCTGTTTCATTTATTGTCACTAATTTTTTTTTTTTTTTTTTTTGAGACAGAGTCTTGCTCTGTTGCCCAGGCTGGAGTGCAGTGGTGCGATCTGGGCTCACTGCAAGCTCCGCCTCCCAGGTTCATGCCATTCTCCTGCCTCAGCCTTCTGAGTAGCTGGGACTACAGGCGCCCACCACCACGCCCGGCCAATTTTTCTTGCATTTTTAGTAGAGACGGGGTTTCACCGTGTTAGCCAGGATGGTCTCGATCTCCTGACCTCGTGATCCGCCCGTCTCGGCCTCCCAAAGTGCTGGGATTACAGGCTTGAGCCACCGCGCCTGGCCTATTGTCACTAATTCTTAACCAAGATTCTGCTTCAACCAAAAGAACTGACGGACTTCTGACCTCATTTGATGCTAATTACCACCTCAGTGGTTCCCTTAACTGTCCCTGTTTGTGTTCAAATACATCGCTGCTTTCAAGAGCCAACTCCCAATTTATCTTCTTCCCACAAGACCTGCTTTAATTTTACCTTTTTAACAGCCTCCATACACTTTTTTTTTCTTTTCTGCTCACATTTACAATAAAGTTTACAAAAAAATTTAGAATAAAGTTATGTAGAATTGAGTTCTACGTAACTCAATGCTTCATGTTTTATCCATCCCACTTAAATGTAAGGAACATTATATAGTGTTTCCTTTTATCCATCTAAATAATACAGTTATTTGCATTGTAGTTACTTAATACATACTGTTTAATTATGTATTTTTTTCTAGAGATAATTTTTACTCTTCAGTATTGATTTTCTTTACCTTGAGCTGAAATGGATTAAAGGTAAAATCAAATAATTGTAAATTTCAGCTTGTTGAATAAGGTTAACCATAAACGGATCATGATTATTTTTAGCTACTCTGGCTCTACTGTCTGATGTCCCAGTGTGTTTCCCTAAACTCTTGCATTTTCAACGGCAGTTTGTGTCAGTGCACAAGATTTAAATGCTATATCAAAATAACAGCAAATGAAAAATAAGTGTAGTTGGCTTTGCAAATAGTTTTGTTACCATGTTTCTTTAAATTGAAGTAATTGTTAAATTTAGGACAGCAGATGAGCTAAATATAAAATGAAAAGCAATATGCTGGCTAGTGGAGTTGTGCAAGGAGGCAGCAGTATTCACTGTGGCTCATTCAAACCAAATCACTTGATGCTCAGTCTCATAAGAAAATGGAGACAGTGATCTAGGGAGTGCGGTTAAAGTGGCTGCTGCTGTGTGGGGAGTGCAGTTCTGGAACTTTAAAAGCCCATTGACTACAACTAGTACATGTTCAAACACATTTGTTGAATAAATAATTGAATGAAAATGAATAAATAAATGATCTTTGTAGGTTTTGTTTCTCAGAGTGTCAACTGTGTCAGAGAAAACGGGCAAACATCTGCAATAAGACAAGCTTAATATTGAAAACCACATTTTAAAACACTAGCAGGCAGGTCAAAGCACATTGAACAACAATAAGAATAAATGTGCACGTAGCACCTTTTCTGTCGTCATGTAATCTCTGTGCAACATATAAATATGACTATCTGCTCTCCCTTGAGAAAAAAAATAACCAGTAATTTCCTAATGCAGAAATCAATTTTGTTCTCCTGCCCTTTTCTGCCTTCTTTTCTTTCACATTCCAAAAATTTCACTTAAAAGATCATTTGTATATAAAAAATGAAATCAGTATGTTAAAGAGATAATCTGCACTTCCATGTTCATTGCAGCACTATTCCGAGCAGCCAAGATAGGGAAACAATCTGAGTGTCCATCAGTGGATGAATGGATAAAGTAAGTGTGCCATATATACACAAGGGAATACTATTCAGTCTTTAAAAATAAGGAAATCCTGTCATTTGCAACAACATAGATGAATCTGGAGGAAATTACATTAAGTGAAATAAACCAGGCACACAAAGACAAATACACAGCATGATCTCACTTAAATGTGGAGTCTTAAACAGTAGACTTCATAAAAGCAGAGGGTACACTGGTTGTCCCAAGGGCTGGGAAAATGTTGGTCAACAATATAAAATTTAAGTCAGGTAGCAGAAATAAGTTCAAGAGATCTAGCCTGGTGACTATACTTAATTTTTGAAAATTGTTAAGAGAGTAGATTTGAAATATTCTCAGCACCAAAAAATGATAAATATGTGAGATCATAATATGTTAACTAGCTCAATTTAGCCATTCCACATTGTATACATATTGATTTCAAAACAATGTGTATATAATAAATATGTACAGGTTTTTAAAATTTCCACTTTTATTTTAGATTCAGGGCATATACATGCAAGCTTATTACAAGGGTATATTGCATGATGTGGAGGTTTGGTCTTCTGTTGATCTTGTCACTCAGATAGTGAACATACTACCCAATAGAAAGTTTTTCAGCCCTTGTCCCCATCTCTCCCTACTTTCCTCTTTACTTCCCTCCTTTTAAAGTCCCCAGTGTCTATTGTTCCCATCATTCTGGCTGTGTGTACCCAAGATTCAGCTCCCACTTACAAGTGAGAAATGGGGTATTTGGTTTTGCATTTCTGTGTTAATTTGCTTAGGATAATGGCCTCCATCTGCATCCATGTTGTTGCAAAGGGCATGATTTTATTCTTTTTTATGGCTGCATTGTATTTCATAGTGTACATATACCATATTTTCTTTGTTCACTCTATCATTGATGGGCATCTAGATTGATTCCATGTCTTTTCTATTGATTCCATGTCTTTGGTGTGATGAACACCTAAGTGCATGTGTCTTTTTGGTAGAATGATTTATTTTTCCTTTGGGTATCTACCCAGTAATGGGATTCCTGGGTCGAATAGCAGCTCTATTTTTAGTTATTTAAGAAATCTTCAAACTGATTTTCACAGTGGCTGAAGTTATTTACAGTCCCACCAGCAGCATAAAAGCATTCCTCTTTCTCCATAGCCTCACCAGCATGTGTTACTTTTTGACTTTTTATTAATAGCTGTACCAAAGATGTGAAATGGCATCTCATTGTGGTTCTGATTTGTATTTCCCTAATGATTAGTGATGCTGGGCATTTTTTACATGTTTGTTAGCTGCTTGTATGTCTTCTTTTAAGAAGTGTCTGTTCATGTCCTTTGCCCACTTTTGAATGGAGTTGTTTTCTTCTTGTTGATTTTTTAAAGTTCCTTATAGATTCTGGGTATTAGCCCTTTGTTGGATTCATGGTTTATGAATATTTTCTCCCATTCTGTAGGTTGTCTGTTTAATCTGTTGATAGTTTCTTCTGTGAAGAAGCTCTTTACTTTAATTGGATCCCACTTGCCAATTTTTTGTTGTTGTTGCAATTGCTTTTGAGGACCTGCTCATAAATTATTTGTCAAGGTTGATGTTCAGAAGAATATTTCCTAGGTTTTCTTCTAGTATTTTTAGAGTTTGAAGTCTTACATTTAAGTCTTTAATTGATCTGGAGTGAATTTTCATATATATACAGTGGTAGGTCAGGGTCCAGTTTTGTTCTTTTGCATAGGGATAGTCAGTTTTCCCAGCACCATTTACTGAATAGTGAATCCTTTCTACATTGCTTATTTTTGTTTATCTTGTTGAACATCAGTTGACTGTACATATGGTGCTTTATTTCTGAGTTCTTGATTCTTTCCATTGGTCTCTGTATCTATTTTTGGAATCAGCACCATGCTGTTTTGTTTAGCATAGCCTCGTAGTATAGTTTGAAGTTGGGTAATATGATGCCCCTGGTTTTGTTCTTTATGCTCAAGATTGCTTTGGCTATTCCATTGCTTTTTTGGTTCCAAATACATTTTAAAATCGTTTTTTCTAATTATTTGAAAAATGACATTGGTGATTTGATAAGAATAGCATTTAATGTGTAGATTGCTTTGGGCAACATAAATATTTTAACAATACTAATTTTTCCAATTCATGAACGTGGATTGTTTTTCCATTTGTTTGTGTTGTTTCTGATTTCTTTCAGCAGTGCTTTGTAGTTCTCTTTGTAGAGATCTTTCACCTCCTGAGTTAGCTGTCTTTCCAAGTATTTTATTATTTTTGTAGCTATTGTAAATGAGATTGTGTTTTTGATTTGACTTTCAGCTTGAATGTTTTGCATGTAAAAAATGCACTAATATTTGTAGTTTGATTTTGTATCTTGAAATTTTACTGAAGTCATTTCTCAGGTCTAGGAGCCTTTTGGTGGAGTTTTCGGGCATTCTATGTACAGAATCATTTCATCAGTGAAGACAGATAATTTGATTTCCTCTTTTCACTTTTGGATGTCTTTTATTTCTTTCTCTTGCCTGATTGCTCTGGCTAGGATTTCCAATAATATGTTGAATAGGAGTAGTGAGATTAGGCATTCTTGTCTTATTCCAGTTCTTAAGGAGATGTTATCAATTTTTGCCTGATCAGTATGAGGTTGGCTATAGGCATGTGACAGATGGCTCTTATTATTTTGAGGCATGTTTCTTTGATGCCTAGTTTGTTGAGGTTTTTTTTTTTTTTTATCGTAAAGAGATGTTGGATGTTATGGAAAGCTTTTTAGTGTGTGTCTATTGAGATGATCATATGGTTCTATTTTTAGTTCTGTTTATGTGGTCAATTGCATTTATTGGTTTGCATATGTTGAACCAACCTTGCATTGCAGAAATAAAGCTCATTCAATAGTGGTGAATTAACTTTTTGATGTGCTGCTGGATTCAGTTTGCTAGTATTTTGTTGAGGATTTTCTTATCTATGTTCATTGGGAATATTGACCTGTAGTTTTCTTCTTTCATTGTGTCTTTGCTGGAGTTTGGAATCAAGATAATTCTAGTTTCATAGAATAGGTTAGGAATAAATTTCTCCTTCTCATTTTTTGGAATATTTTCAGTAGTTTTGGTACCAGCTATTTTTTGTATGTCTCATAGAATTTGGCTGGGAATCCATATGGTCCAGGGCTTTTTTTTTTTTTTTTTTTCCTTGATTGGTAGGTTTTTCTGTTACTGCTTAAATTTTGGAACTTGTTATTGGTCTGTTCAGGGTTTCAATTTCTTCCTGATTCAATCTTGGGAAGTTGTATGTTTCCAGGAATTTACCCATTCTTCTAGATTTTCTCATTTGTGTGCATAGAAATGTTCACAGAAGTCTCTGAGAATATTTTGTATTTTTGTGGGATCATTTCCAATGTCATATTAATCATTTCTGGTTGTATTAATTTGGATCTTCTCTGATTTTTCTTTGTTAATCTTGTTAGCAGCCTATGGATCTTATTTATCCTTTCAGAAAAGCAATTTTTCATTTTTTATAAATCCTTTGTATGGTTTTTTGAATCTCAATTTCATTTAGTTTAGCTCTGATTTTAGCTATTTCGTTTCTTCTGCTAGCTTTGGGATTAGTTTGTTCTTGTTCCTTTAGGTGCAATATTACATCATTAATTTTAAGTATTTCTGACTTCCTGATGTAGACATTTAGTGCTATGAACTTTTCTCTTAACATTGCTTTTGCCATATCCCAGAGATTTTGGAATGTTATTTCTCTGTTTTCATTTGTTTCAAATTTTTTTAAATTTCTGCCTTAATTCAGTTATTTATCCAAAAGTCATTCAGGAGCAAGTTGTTTAATTTCTGTTGTTGTGTGGTTTTGAGAGATCCTCTTGGTATTAATTTCTATTTTGATTCCACTGTTGTCTGAGTATATGCTTGGTATAATTTTGACTTTTTTTAATTTATCAAGGTTGGCTTTATGGTTGAGCATGTGGTTTATCTTAGACTGTGTACTGTGTGCAAACAAGAATAATGTATATTTTGTAAGTGGTTGTTGGGTGGAGTATTCTGTATATGTCTATTAGGTCCAATTAGTCAAGTCAATTATTCCAGAATTTCTTTGTTAGTTTCCTGCCTTGGTGATCTGTGTAACTCTGTTAGTGGGGTGCTAATGTTCTCCACTATTATTGTCTGGCTGTCTCAGTCATTTTATAGGTCTAGAAGTACTTGTCTTATGGATTTGGGTGCTCCAATATTGGGTGCATATATTTAGGAAAGTTAAATTCTTCATGTTGAATTGAACCCTTTACCATTATGTAACGACCTTCTTTGTCCCTTTATTTTTTTATACTGTTGTTAAAGTCTTATCTGATACAAGAATAGCAACCCCTGCTCTACTTTGTCTACTTTGTTTTCTGTTTGTGTAATTGATCTTTGAGCCTATGGGTGTCTTACATGTGAGACAGGTCTCTTGAAAACAGCACAAGTTTAGGCTTTGATTGTTATCCAAATTGCCACTCTGTGTCTATTAAGTGGGGCATTTACATTCAAGGCTAATATTGATATATGAGGTTTTGTTTCTGTTGTGGTGTTGTTAATTGGTTGCATTGTAGTCTCAATTGTGTTGTTTTATTAATAGGGTCTGTGGCATATGACTTATGTTTATTTTTTTTTTTTGGTAGCAGGTATTTTTCTTTTGTTTCCATGTTTAAAACTGCCTTAAGCTTCTCTTGTAAGGCTGGTCTCATGGTAGTAAATTCCCTTAGTGACTGCTTGCCTGGGAAATATTTTCTTTTTCATTCGCTTATAAAGCTTAGCTAGGCCAGATATGAAACTCTTGGTTAGAATTTATTTTCTATAAGAATGCTAAAAATAGGCCTCTACTCCCTTCTCACTTGTAAGGTTTCTGCTGAGAAACCCACTGTTAGTCTAATGGGGTTCCCTTTTTACACTATGTAACCCTTTCTTTAGCTGCCTTTAAGCTTAATCCTTTTGTGTTGACCTTGGAAAATCTGATGACCCTGTGCCTTAAATGTTTATCTTGTGGAGTAGCTTGCAGGGGTTCTCTGATTTTCTTGTATTTTCATGTTGACCTCTATTGTGAGATTGGGAAAATTTTCGTGGACTATATCTTCAAATATGTTTTCCAAGTTGCTTACTCCCTTTTTCTCTGTCAGGAATGCCAGTGAGGCACAGAGTTGATTGATTTACATATCCCATAACTTTCAGATGCTTTGTTCATTTTTTTAAATTGTTTTTTTTTTTTTTTTTTTTTTTTTGTCTGACTGGGTTGATTTAATGGACCAATCTTCGAGCTCTGATTTTTTTTTTCCTTCTGCTTGGTCTAATCTTTTGCAAGGGCTTCTAATTATGTTTTGGAATTTCTGTAGTTAAGTTTTCCATTCCAGAGGTTTACTTTGCTTTTTTCTTAATGTGGCCATGTCATCTTTTAAATGTTGAATCTTTTTTTCTGGGTTCATTAAATTGGCTTTCAACTTTCTCTTGGATCTTGTTGAACTTCCTTGTCATCTAGATTCTGAATTCTATTATTGTCATTTCAGACATTTCAATCTGGTTGGGATTCATTGTTATAGGGTGAGTGTGATCCTTTAAAGATAATGAAACACTCTGGCTTTTTGAATTACTGGAGTTCTTTTGAATTAGCTGATTTCTTATCTGAGGGAGCTGGTGTTTCTTTTTCTTTTTGAATTTACTGTTACTTAGATAGGTCTTTTTGTTTTTTATCTCGTATCTCTTGAGGGTTTGACTGTGTGAATATTGTTTATAGTCAACTAGTTTTGTTTCTGGGTATTTTCAGATGGTCATGTCTCTGTAAAGATTCCTAGGTTGTAGATAGGATCCTGTGGTGGGTTTCTGATGCTTTGTGTGTTGGAGGAACACATATTTGTTTGGTGGTATAATTAAGGCTTCAGTCCAGTATATAGCATGTAAGAGTAAGGGCTAGCAGATAGGATGTTACTCAATTGTGCACCCCTTTTGTTTTTCAGTGTGTATACAGCAGTGCTCTGAGGAGGGGAGGCAGGAGACTGAGAGATAAGTCCCTCTTAAGTCGTTTTCCAAGCCTTGGTGATGTCTCCTTCAACTAATGGCATTGAGCTCACATTCCCTTTGCCCCAAGAGGAGCTTTGGTGGGCTGCACTCCTTCCTATTTTATGTGCACTCACAGATGACGATAAAGTCACCAGGAGATCTTCAACTTGCCAGGTGTCCACTGGTCCCCTATGCTTGTGAGAGTCAGAGCAGGTTGTAAGGTTGTGTCTGTTAGTGGTCTGTTGATACAATGGGTCAGGGGCAGAGGATCCCTGGTCATGGCAGTATTACCATGGATATACGACTAAGAAGACAGCTGCAGTCTGGGGTTTTCAGCCCAGTCAACAACTGTGGTGCCTGCCTAACTCATGCTCCCGCAAGCCGGCAGGTTTTCGTCCATGTTTGCCCCAGGAACAGGCCCTACCATTTAGGCTTGTCCCAGGCCTTCTATGCCCAGATTGCTGAGCCATTCCAGATGTTCTGGGCCATAGAATTCCTTGGGGAAGGAACTGTGGCTGGCTGTTAGGCCACACTCTTTCCAGACCAGTTTTGTGGAGGGAGGGATGGCAAGTTCCTGCATTGGCACATAAACCTGCACCTCACTCCTGTCTCTTCTGAGAGTGGGGGCTCCTCTTTTGCTTGAGTTCTGGCCCCAGATCTCAACTTGATACCCATGGGTGGTGTGCTGAATTCCTGAGGAACTGGTACTGGGCCCACGGATTTGTCCTCTGGCTCCGGGGGGTTGAGCACTGGCTGTGCTGGAGGGGCCGAACTGCTCCTAGGCCACCAGCCAAACACTCAGGTCGTTTGGAGGGCAGGGGGCGCTGTGCTGTGGACACCGTCCTGTTAAAGTGGCCAGACAGGCACTCTTGGGAGGGGCCAACCAATGAGGGAACTTATTGATTGGATGCACCACAGTCCTGCAGCAATGGCAACTCTTCTGTCTTCTGGCCTGGCAGAGAGCAGAAGCTGCAGCCACTGAGTGAAAGATCAGAGGTCTATGGGTATAGGTGCCTTATGGGGGTGGTTTGTTGCAGCAGTACTGAGCACTGAAACCTTCTGGGTTCTGCAAAGGTTTGAGCTGTGCCTCTGCCTGATCTCCAGGTGGCTCCATGTGCCAGTTTAAATGTCTGTGGGGGTTGTGGGAATGCCACTAATTAAGATCCCAAAGGTCTGCAGTGAGAGTGTTGTGCCACAGAGTTCCTTCATTTAGCCCTTCCTTAGGTCCAGTTCAGGGCCAGAGGCCAGTCCTGGCACTTGGCATCTCTGAGCAGGCTTCCCAGTTTCTTCCTTCTTCAACCACAGTGTCTGCGTCACCTCCCTATTGATTTTCAGTGTTTTCTCTCAAAAGATCTGTTTGAAGTGTGATGACTTACTTTAAATTTTTGGTTCCTCTCAGTAGAAGAGGCAATTTCTGGCTACATCTAGTCAGCCCTCTTGCCCCTGCCAATGCACATGCAATTTTTATTTGTCAAATAAAATTAATTAATTAAAAAAATATGAATATACTTACAGCAGACTTTTAAATACAAGCACACAGCTAAATGCATCTTTATTTGAAAGCTTTCTTTAGCATAAAGCTAAACACTGATCTATTTTGTATCAAGCTGATATCTAAATGGAAACAAGTGTTTGAGGTCACAAAATGAAACTGAGTTTGTTAACTTACATTTCCAGACTTTATATATTTCTTTCCCTTTGCTTTCTCTTCCTTCCTTCCTTCCTTCCTTCCTTCCTTCCTTCCTTCCTTCCTTCCTTCCTTCCTTCCTTCCTTTCTTTTCTTTTCTTTCTTTCTTTCTTTTTTCTTTCTTTCTTTCTTTCTTTCTTTCTTTCTTTCTTTTTCTTTCTTTTTTCTTTTCTTTTGTTTCTTTCCCTCTCTCTCTTTCTTTCTCTCTCTCTTTTTCTTTTTCTTTTCTTTTCTTTTCTTTTTTCTTTTTGAGGTGGAGTCTCACTTTGGACTGCACACGCTGGAGTGCAGTGGTGCCATCTCACCTCACTACAACTTCCACCTCCTGGATTCAAGCGATTCTCCTGCCTCAGCCTCCTGAGTAGGTGGGACTACAGGCATGCACCACCATGCCCAGCTAATTTTTTTATTTTTAGTTGAGACAGGGTTTCACCATGTTGCCTAGGCTGGTCTCGAATTCCTGGCCTCAGGTTATCCGCCTGCCTTGGTTTCCCAATGTGCTGGGATTACACGTTTGAGCCACCGCGCCCGGCCAGACTTTATATATTTCTTGAGCTCTATGAATAAAGTTATGTCAGACACTATGGATTGATTTGAAAAGTAATATATTGAAACATCTGTCCTCAAAGAGAATGCCGTCTAAATTGGGAAAGAGCACACATACATGATAATAATTAAACATGTATGTGTGATCAAAATTATAATAGAAGCCAGTGAATAAATTCCATATAAGTGAAATGAATAACAGAAAGGCACAATTGCAGCTGATTTGTAAGAAGGATGACATTTTGTAGACGATTCATAGAAGGCTTTTGCCTTTCAGAGTAAAAATACTCCCTGAAAACAAGAACTGTAAGTTAGTCTCCTTTAAACACTACTTTGGCATATAAATAACAATATCAGCTGCAGTTTCTCTGAATGAAAAAGGGCTTGTATATGACGCATATAACAACAATAGCATGATGGCAAAAATAATCATTCCTACTGACATGTCATGAAGTCCACCCTTGGTCAGAAGCACAAATGTCAATGTAATTTTTATGTCGAACAAGCACAACTCGGAATGTAATGCAAAAAACTTTATATTAGTTTCCTTTCTCCCTTTAAAGTTGTCCCTGGGCCAGCTCTTTCTCTGTCCTTGACAGGCCTCGTGGCATTTTCTTAATAATAATAAATATAAAATGTCTTACAGTGAAGTTAAATCACAAAACACAGGCTCAGTTCAGTAATTAGCAAGATCAATACCAGGTGTTATACTCAAAACTCAAAATTCTTTACAATTTGGACTCCTCTCCTTCCTCTGTAGCAGATGGGAAGTCTCATATCAGGGCAGGAGAGCTGGTTTCTCTTCTCTTAACCCATCTAAGGCTTCTATGCTCCTCTCACCAGCTTGTTCATCATAGTAATTTCTGACCACTCAGAGCTGGTGTTTGGGGAGGGAAGAGATTAAGGAGGTCAGAAAATGTCCTACTGGATTAACACTGAAATGAATTGCTGTTGGTGCTTTCTGAACACTGAAGATATTTCCAGCAATAATTTTCTGTGTCTATCTCTCTTCCAGGCATGTTTATGGCTTCTTTGGATAATTCCCCTCCTTAGAATTTTTCCCTGGAAGTTCATTTGGAAAGGTCAAATGCTTCTCCATTTTGGCCTAATAACTTACTGCCTTCTCTGCTTCTAGGAATCTAGTCATACCTCTAGCCTCTCTAGTTTTTCTTTCCAGCTTTTTTTTCTCTAATTAGCCTTCTTGGATAGTACTTAGGGAAAACCATGTGAATCCTTTTTCAGACAAGGATTGTGGGAAGTGGTTAAGAACTATATGTTGAACACTTCTGTCAGTCCATTCAGGATAACAAAATATCTTAGACTGGGTAATTTATATAGAGCAGAAATTTATTGCTCATGGTTCTGGAGGCTATGAAGTCCAAGATCAAAGCATCAGTGCATACAGTGCCTGGTGAGGGTTCACTTTCTTCAAAGATAGTAACTTCTTGCTGCCTTCTCACATGGCACAGGGGCGAAAAAGCTTCCTCAGACTTCTTAGTTAATGACACTAATCCCTCCCAAAGTCCCCACCTTCCACAACCTTCCAGCCTTCCAACATGACTGTACTGAAGATTGTTTCAACCTAAGAATTTTGGGGGCTAGTGGGATGCTGAGGACACACTTAGACCAAAACAACCTCTGTTGGAAAAATTTCACTTGATCTAATCCTTCTTGTGGAGGGATTATCTTTGAGCCATAGCTGATATTTAACATTTTAACATCTTTTTGCATCAGTGTAGTAAGCTAAGAGAGTAAGCTATGTAATTTTGATCCAATTAGTTAACTTCCAAACTCCAGCCTTCTACTCTTTTTGTTTGGAAGATTAATGACAATATTTATGTATAGCACTTAGAACATGGCCTGTTTCATAGTAAGTGACCAATACATGGGAGCTATTGTTATTTATTATTTGTAGAAACACTATATTTGAGATGAAGAAAAATATGCATTTTTATGTACACCCTCTGAAGATGTGTCATTCTTGTAATTGTTACTATACCTTAAGATATTAAAATAACATATACCCTAAGATTTTAAAATAAGATAACATGTCTAGTAACTTGAGTATTTGCTGAAATGTTTGTTTTCTCTTGTACAAGATTTGAATGCCTTCAATGTTTTATTCAATACCTTAGTATATATTTTCCTCTCTCTTTTCTAACTGCTCACTGTATCTGAAGGAGAAAAGGAAGGGGCTTTATTAAAATGCTCTGATGTATATGTCCTTTCCTAACATTGCTTTTTACAGGAAAAATATCTTTTGGTGATAGAAACAGAGTGGTGTGAATAGGGCAACAGTAAATCTGTCCCAAAGCCACTTTCCAACTGTAAATCATCATTACAGGGGATTGGCTTTCTGCTCATGGTGACACTTTACCCAGAGAAGTGACCAGAAGGATTGGAAGCGATTTCTACAATATCAGCCTCTGGCGTGATTCATTTCTGCCCTCATCTCAGCAAGTGGAAGCTTAGTTTCTGATAATGAGGATCCAAAGATGGCAGCCTCACTACAATGAAATCTCCAGATATTGCTATATCTCCTACACTGTTAGGTTCCATTAGATAAAATATATTTTGAAGCAATTATTTAGTTTTCATCAATATTGCCTTAAATGAAATCTGTTTTTCATTGTTAGCTTACAGGTCTGATAGCCATAAAACATAAAAAAATCCTTAATTCTTTAAATTACTAAGAATTCACAAAAATACATTTAAGTAACTTATACACTTATTTTTTATAGTGAGATGAATTATTTTAAACTAAAATTGCTATAAAATATCAGTTGAATATCAATAATTTTTATTTTAATTTAAACTTTTTATTATAAAATAAAATACAGATCTGGAAAACCAAAACAAACAAATGTGCAGCTTAATGACTTAATTTAAGTGACCACCTGTTTACCAAGACCCAGGTCAATAATGAACAATTTCTTCAGCCTTTCTCCCTGTGTGTAACTTATCCTTATTTCACCACCTACCTCTTCCAGAAGTAACCACTACCCTGACTTTTACAGCAATTGCTTCCTTGAATTTTTAAATAGTCTTATCATTTAAGTGCATGTTCCAAGAGGGTATAGTTTAGTCTTTTCCAGTTTTACATTTGATGATTTAAAATTTTCTGTTAATCTACAATTTACCTTCTCTCACTTTCTTTTCCTTGTCATTTATTTTCTGAAGTACACAAAGCTTTTCTTTGCAGAATTTCAAAGTCTGATGTTGCTGATTATAAACTCTAGATGATTCAACCTGTCTTCTATATTTTCTAAAATTTTACAGCTGAATCCAGGGGATTTAGCAGAATCAGGTACTAACCCTCTGACAAGATTTTAGGTGTCCTTTTTTAGTAGAGCAAAGTGTCTGGATGTTTCTTTTTCTGTGATTTGAATAGCTGTTAATATTCAATGCCTAGATTAATTAACTTGTGGGGTTGCAAAATTTGATTATATTCAAATTCCATAATTTCTTTTTCTTTATTAGCTACAATACTTCTAAAAGGAGATGGTTTCTCTCATTTGCTGTTTGGCTACCTAGTGCTTCAGTTTATATAAAAAAAAAGCAGAATAATTTCTTAATTTTTAAAATCAATGATTAAGAAAATTAGATTCTTATTATCCTCCAAATGTAACAATTTCTTTTTTTCTAATACTTAGTATTAGCAATTCGTAGTTTTAAATATTTGGATGAGTTTCACCCAGTTGTAATTATTATCACCATTGAAGCTCAAATTGTTCCACCTTGGGCAGGTGGGAGACTTTTCAGTTTCACTATGGAGTTATGTTGATACCACTCTAATAGATTTTTGATAGTTCCTTTGCAATCTGGTATGACAGAATGCTCCAGTTTTATGGAACTGTAACTGCCGTTTTCTCACCAGCTCTGAGTTCTTTTAGTGTAAAAGGGTACTTCAAGACCACAGTACGCAGCCACTAGTGTTACTCTTCACAGTTTGTTTTTTGTTTCTAAACATTTTTAGTGGGCAGAGAGAAGATATGTGGGTGTGTCTGTCTGTTTGCGACACATGGGTTCATATAGCTACTTCTAATTCAAATTCACCACTCTAGAGTTTTTTGAATTTAATCACTTTTTAATTACATTTATATTTCCTTTCTGCCATGCCAAAAAGCCTGGTTCTTAAACATATAGGGGATGATAGAATGTTTCATTATACACACACAACAGTATCAAAATAACAATACTAATACTACTGTTACTAGTGTGTAATTGAAAGCACATAGAAAATTTCTTGCATATGCTCTTATTATCACTTCCATCTTTTATAATTATAGTTGTTTTTAGCATAAAATTTACTAGAATTTTTTTCTAGTACACAGATAATAACACACAAGCTTGCATGCAACAGTGTTCCCCAATCGACACACTCTAGTTGATATTTTAAAAATAATATAAATGAAAAATGTAGAGCACAATTATTTTTATGCTTCGACTCAGTAACATTTCAAAAATCAACCAGGTACCTTTCCTTTCCAAAAGCTCTCACAACAAATTTATGAGAAATGTTTTTGTTCATGTTGAAAACTTAAACAAAAGGAACCATATGAGTATTTCATTTACTTTTTTACTCTTTGCATTAAATATATACAGACAGGATGTCCTATGTGTCATTTTTGAATGACACTATATATTTATAAAAATAGACAAACAATGAGATGCGTGAGTGCCTTAAAAACTTGTTACTGAGAGCATAGATGAATAAACATCGCCTTACGTGTCTTTTCTTTTGATTTTTGAGCCTAGTGTATTTGTTAAGTAGAGACAGCTTCCATTTGACATTCTGCAGTTTTTCTTAAAAGCCATCATCAACTCCTATTAGTTGTAGTAGGCTTGTAATGAATGCATATCTCAGACAATTGCCTTACTTTCAAAAAGTATAGCAGTTGTAAATGGGTTCTACCTGGTGATCCTATCTAGTGAATATCATCTTATAGTTGTGCCTGTAATACAGAAAAAGAAATTAGATTTTGATATCCCTTTCTATCCTAAAGTATTCCTAAGTGGGTAGGATAATATTATAAATCAGAAAGGTTTCTTTACAATGCCCGGATGTTACCCATACATTTTGTGTGTTTTTTCTCTGTGTTAAAAGACTCCATTTTTAAAGAAGCTGCTCCACTTTACTAGTATTGCCTGTAATGTATTTTCATGTTTACAAATTACGGCCAGCATAGATAACACTAAATGTTTCCTCTTTGATGACAACTGATAATTAAAAAGACCCTTATCACTTCTAAAGAAAAAGTGTTTTCTCTAACTTGGAGAAGTTTGAGACGTCAGTAAGATAAGAATAACTGAGTTTGCACACTACTTTATTTAAATTGAAATGGGCGAAAAGTGAACACTTTTTGCTCATTTTTGCCCAAAATGTGCAAACTACTTTTTATTTTCATTTCATATTGCCACTGCCTGAAGAGTCCCACAGTCTCCTTAATAAGATCACACTCTTTCCTATACTCTTTTTCAACAAGGTAATTTTGATGCCTGGCCAGCAATTTGAAAGTTGACTTCTTCACTTGAGGGCTGATTTCTGAGATCCTAATGTGTCTCAAGGTTTAGCTCATTGTAGATGAAGCCGTTTCCTCAAACATGGGGATTACCCTGGAAAACTATGAGCTTTGGAGTCACAAGGACCTTAATTTAAATCTTGGCTCAAAGCCTCTCTAGGTGACCTGGGGCAAATTACCTTCCTTCCTGGTTCTCAGTTTCCTCATGTATAAAATAGACATAATAATATCATATGTATAGTGTGGTTCCTAGATTGAGAATTTAACGTACTATGTATTTTGAGCATTTCATTCATAAATGTGCCCAATCCTTTGTCATACGTAAAAAAAAAAAAAAAAAAAAAAAAAAAAAAAAAAAAAAAATCTGCTAAGGTAAATAAAGGAAATATATGTGATTCGAAAAATCTCCTTAGATGACTTCAATATTCTTCTACTACTCTTAAAGACTCAATACCTTAAAGGTTTCAGTAATTTTAGCCTCTTCATTAAGAAAAGTAAAGATGCCAGGAACTCATGACTAAACAACTATGCAAATCAATCTCTTGGATATAAGGCACCAAAAGACTAAGTTTAAATTAACTGTAATTCTCATGGGTATCTTATTTGTTTAAATTAATTAACACATTTATTTATTGCCTATATACATTATATATATATTTAAAAATCTTAATAGGATTCATTTAAATGTCACCAATGCTTTTAAAAGGAAGCTGCAAGATTCTTTTTTATAGACGAATATTTAAAAGTAAAGTATTTCTTATAAACAGAACTGATTTATTGTTTTCATTTAAGGAAATGCTTATACTAGAAAATGTAAACTTACAGAAATTGAGTTTTTTTTTTTTTTTTTTTAAAGCAAAGATTCACTGGGTAGGAAGACTACACATTGACATTATGCTAATGAGAGACTTGAATCACTGACACCTGCGTTGCTTAGTGGGACACAATACCGATTCAAGGTCTCTGTCCTTTTGTTGATTTAAAATGTTATCCTTGAAATAGCAATGTTATAAATATTAATAAAAATACTAAGAGCTTGGCAAGTGGATTCTAAGAAGACTAATGACTTCCAGTTAAATATCAAGACATTATTCTAACAGACCTTTTACTAGGCAACAAAGATGGAACAACACTGTAAGCCCTTCATAAAGGTCTTGATAACCATTCAACTGAGACAACAATTACATCAACTAGTTATTTGACCTAAATAGACTGATTGATGTTCCTGAGTGAATTAATCAGCCTTTGGTTATCATCTCACAATACCAAAAACTAATCTGGCTAGTTACTTTGACTCCTTTAATTGGTTGTTTTTCTGGTTGGTGTGTGTATGCACATACACACACACACTTCCTAAAATATGTGAGAACCAATAACTCATATCAATTCACTCTCAGGCAGTCTGATGTATGTCAGCAAATATTAAAAAACATGACACTGGGAAAAAGTAACATACATAAAGATAGTTAGATTAAAATACCATTTCATTGTTCATTTATCAAAACTGTATTTACTATTGCTCATGGATGCAAATATATGTAAATAATAGAAAGGAGGCACATTAAGAGCACAAGACTTGTGCCAAAGAAATAGTGGAGTAGGTAGATGAGGAAAAACAAGAGTTCATGTTGTGGACAATTATGGTGGTGTGCTGTAAAATGTAGAGTGAGATCACAGTAATCCTATGTTAGAAACGAAAATCTAGATGTTTGTAATTTATTTTCGTGTTAGAGTATGGCGTTTTTCAAATTGATTTGAACCTATTTAGCATATAAAATGACACAATTTTCTTCTATTCTTCCTGTGTCAAGTTGAATGTTGAGAAAGTAGGATTGAAGAGAACATCACACTTCCGGTTCTTCCCCCCAAATCCTTTTAATATAAGCTGGCTCTCGGGCCGAATTATGCTACATATCCCGGTTAACCCAAATGTCTATGTTAGTGAGGAATGTTTTCTTACTTCATTAAAATTTGTGTTATAAATGCCTTCCACCACTAATGAATTTGTTGAAAGTTTTATAGTTAGGACATCAGCTTGGCTTCTTTATTAAAACAATAATTAATACAACATATTTTGCCTGGCAGACATACAATAGAAAAAACTATACCCTAATATTTTAGGAATGCATTAGAGAATCAGACACATAGAGAACTCTCAGTGTGATAGTTGGTAAATAGTTATTTTTGTGAGAACTTTCAAAGATGAATGCAAATCTATGAAAGATTAACCATGTTCTGATTTGTTTCAAAATTAGGAAATCTCAACAGTCCAATTTGTCAATCTGACTTTCTCTATACTCACATTCTAAGCCATTGAGTGTTTATGTGACTACCTTAAACTCATTTTGTGTGTGATGTACATATTAATCTGTAGCTGTTTGTATGAAACACCAGCTTTCAAGGGCCATTTTTTTTTCTTCCTTTAACCCTGGTGTTTTGAGAACAGTACAAAAGAAGTGGAAAGAAACTGTAGCCTATTCATGTATATGCATTCATTTCACATAGAGGTCTTCCTTTGAGATTGATCAAATCAAGTAAGAGAAAATTCTCTGTAGTCAACAAAATACACAGTGCATGTCTCTGTTTCTTGTCAAGCACCTCAGATCTGCATGTGAAGATGACTTAAAACCCTATTAACAGACTTCCAGAAAGAAAGAAAACAGTATGAGTAAAAAAATTGTAAATAATTGCCCATTTCCATAGCAAAGTTCAAACTTCTTTCTTGAAATGGTGAACCAACTGAAATAATATTAGGAAATGTCCTTGTTTTGGGAATAATTAATGGCCCTGTACTTTATTCAGTATTTGCTATGTACAGTCATAGGAAAATAAAATGTTAAAAGGTCAAAGGCTAAAGTTGCAGTAAAATGTGTACAGCGGATTTACATGTGTTAAGTTTTTGTTTAGAGAAAGTGCTAATTTTTATTTCACATGTTATTTCTATTATGCAGAACAAAGAAAAAATACATTCTTTTTAATTCAGGAGCTCTAGTCCTTTTTTAAGGAAAAACTTTAAGCTATGTCAAACCTATTCAGATATCTTTTACTTAATATACTCAAGTGACTGTTAGTTTTACATTTCAAACTTTAAGGTGGGTAGGTATTAAAATAATGTTTATCACTAATGACCCATCAACAACAATAATAATCCATGATATGTTATGTGGAATTATTCCAAATTATTTAAATATAAACAGTATGCTAGAAAATATTGCACAATATAGGGGAAAAATAACATTATTGTTACCTCAACAGTTGATAATAGCAATTGACTAGTGAAATGGCTTGCCCAAACTATGCTTTTTTGAATGCCATTTCAGTAATATGGAAGTGTATATTCTAAGAAATATGGGAAAATGTATGAAATTGTTACATAAACTGCTTTGACTAAAGTAGACATTGTGATGAAGTATAATCTCCTCAAGTAAACAGTTATTATGTTAAGAATGGAGAAGTAATCACACAATTTAAGTGTTTTGCATTGGCAGTTCCACTCATGTTTTCCAACCCTGTGTTTCTCTAAGGTGATGCATTCCTGCTGGTCTGCAGCTTACAGAAACAGGCAAGGGGCCAATACATACAGGAATCAAAATCTGCATAGAAAATATTGCATTTTTAGAAAGAAAGCAGCTAAACGCACCTAGGTCCAATTTTGTTACTTTGACTGAAAGGACCATCAATGGAAATTAAATTCAGATGAGACATATCAGTTGACTGAAAAGATTTCTGTGACATAAATCACACTCTGCAACAGATATCAGCCCAAGAACCACCTTTTGAAACATGAAAGGAGAGAAAATTATTTCAGAACCCACTGGTTAAATTTCCAAATAATTCTCTGGACGCTTGTGAAGCAGGCTAAGCATGTTTCTCCAAACCTCTATAGTGTTTTCTTGTCCTCAAGCCCTCAGTTCATAGTCTTTTAGCTCTACACTAGATGGATGTCAAAATTTACTCACACTAAAGTAGTTAAGGCATAACTATGAGATAATATCTGTATTTTAAAAACTCCCTAAATATCTTATGCCTCCCCAAAAATATGTAGGAAAAAAAGTAAATGTGCATCCCAAATAATAGTTTTTCTTTCATTTCAGTAGTTACTGATTTTCTTTAGACTGTTTTTGGGAATTTCATCCAGAACTTGGCGTATATGTTGTAAAATGATCTTCAGTGGTGGTAAAAATTGAGTCTTAAGGGTAGAATTTGATTCTTGAGAGCAGAATTGAACTGGTTGAAGCTTTGTGATGTTCTTCTGGCTTACGAGGAAAGAAAAAAGGATGGTGATGATTTTCTTTTGCAACTTAGAAACTAGTCCTAAAGGCAGTTCCCAAAGAAGTTTCCAAAAACATTTTGAGTAATCGAAACATTTGTGGAACAAGCCTGTGGACTTCATGTGTGACTGCTTGTAGAACAAGATGATGTGCTTGTCTTAGAACTCTTTGGTGCTTTCAAATCTCTCTAACAGAAAATTTCCATTGCCCAGGTGTTGGTTTTATCGCCTGGAAGATATGCTGGTTCTCTGTTTGTTAAGCTGTCATTCACATATACCAGATGAGATTATATCTTTAACTTGTCAGGAAACTACTGAAGCATGTTATAGCTGCTTTACTGGTAAAGAAAGAATTCAGTTAACAAAGTATTTTTTAAAAACTTACTCATTTTTAGCCTGAAGTGAGATATCTTGAGTTCAAATTTCAATTCTATCCACTTCTGGGCAATTTACTTAAATGTTCTTGGCTTTATTTTCTTCATCTACAAAATGGGGATAATAATTATGACTACCTTTGAAGATTGTGCTGACAGAAAATTAAATCATATGAAATATTCAATCTTGGCATGTAAAAAGCATTTAATAAATATCAGATATGTTTGTTGCTTTTTTGGTGATACTTTGTAAATGACACAATTTAAAGCATTGTTCCTTCCACTTGGCTTTTAATTTTGGTAACATAATGCTTTTAGCTAAAAATGCATAAATTACATTCAGATTCGATAAAGGCTTCATGAAGAATTGAGAAATAAATTTGAGGCAGAATAGTAATTTCTATCAAGACTCTTATATGCCTGAGCCTGGCCTTTACTGAAACTCCTGCTATCATTTAATGTTTTGGTTATTGCCCATCTGAGAATCTCTCATGTAACTGAGGGTCACTCCTTCAAATCAATATGAAGCACAATTCTAAAGCATTTTTTTCATATTTTTTCAGGTTTAGAAATAAGTATCAATGTGACTTCTATCTTAAAAAGGGCTTTTGAAATATACTGATTTGTTAACAGAAATTTTTATTCATATTCTGATTTTAATTGGAAGAACTCAAAATATACCATATTTTTATTTAAAAGATAAATTATATATTCATTAGATGTCATGAGTATTAAACATTTTTAAACTGTCACGTAAATTTGATATGAAATTGATAAATTAAGAAATGGAATATAAATATCTAAACTTACAAGTTAACCAAATAAGTTGTTTCATCAATTTAGGCTTCTAGGCTTAATGATGCCCAAGCTTTTCTGGTATATCTTGGCTTTTAAAAATGTAGATACAACCCAAATAGTTCCTGAAGGAATGTAAAGGGATTACATAGTCTTAAAATTTTTATTTTCTGATTTAGAAAGTACAAGGATATATTTTTTCCTGAATAAACATGACTGATGTAAAGGGTGGGAAGAGATGGTCGAAATTTGAAATAATTGTGTAATGAAAATATTTTTGAAAATTATCAGCAGAAGTAGCTTTTCTTGATAATTGCATGATGTAGTGATATCCGTGAATGATTACAAACACAGAATACAGGAATTTGTCTTAGCTTTGGTTTCCCAGAAAGTAGAGTCTGAAGCAGAGGACTTAACTGGTGCTACTCTAATGGGGTGTGGGGTGGGAGGTGATCCCAGGAAGAGAAGTAAGGGACCAGGAAGTGAACAGGAGAGGAGGGAGAGTTAAAATGATAATTCATTATTTAGTTAGCTACTCCCAAGTACAACTGACAGCTAGATCCCACAGCAATGTTCCCAATAATCCACAGAAGCTGTGTCTCAAGATACTTCATCAGAAGAAAAAAATGAATCGTTTGCGAACCTGCTTCCTTCTCTCATTGGTCAAAGGTTCACCCCAAGAGTGTAGGAGTTTATTCCTGGTTCCAAGGAGAGAAAATAAAAAGTTTATGAAAACAGTCTGGGATAAAGCATGGTCAGGATATGCATGTGTGAAATGGCTGGGTCAAGAGACAGATGAGGCATTAATTTCTGAATTATAAACATTCAGATGAAAAATTACCAACCATACTTGTGCAAACCAGGAATAGCTTCTTGTTAATTTTTTAAAATGTAATTTATATCACATTTTCTATGCCCAGTTTGAATTTTTTACATAAATATCATCTCTTCTAACCAGAATTATGCTTGGCTTTATGTAATAGAAACTCAACTGTAAAGGAGATTTATCATACACAACACAAAGTTTAAGGATAAGCATATGAGGACTAGACAGGCAACTCCTCTATGCCTCCAAGAACCAGGCACCTCTGTTCCCTGCTCCCATTTCGTACTGAAGACTATTCCAGGTCATTCCTCCTGACCAGTTTTTAGTCAAGAAAGACAAAGTAAAAGAATTAGTCCATGTGTTATGTATGTGTCCTGATAGACAAAACTGAGGTACATGAGATAACAAAGTATCTATTACATGAATCTATTATATATATAAAATTCTAAAATTATCATGGTAAAATAAGCACTTTTAATCACACTGAAAGTGTATTTTACTGAAGAGTTTAGTTCAAATATTAGCACATAAGAAATTTCCTGCAATTTAAATCACTTTAAAATTTATTTAACATTCTACAATCAATCTACATAATTCACCAGATTAACAGAATAAAGGATAAAAAACACAATTATCTCAATATATGGATAAAATGCACTTGATGAAACCCAATACCCATTCTTAGTTTTAAAAATGTCAACAAACTAGAGGGAGATCTTTTATATGATGAAAACTATCAATTTTTTCAAAGATGCAGTTTCAACATCATACTTAAGAGTAAAATATTCAACATTTTCTCCATGAGTTTCAGAGCAGGGCAAGGATGTCCACTATTGCAATTTCTATTCAACATTTAACTGAGCATTTTAGCCATTGCAATAAGACAGAAAAGAGAAAAGTTATGAAAAATGACATAAAGTTGTCATGAATTTAAACTAACCCAATTGTGTACATATAAAATCAAAGGATATACAAACTATTGAAGTTAAGTGAATTTTAGTAATTTTGCTAGAATCAAGGTCAATAAACAAAAATGTATGGAAATTTTTATAGACTAGCAAACACGTAATGAAATTTTAAAATGAAATTTAGAATAGCACTGAAAAGCATTAAACTCTTAATGAATAAGTCTAATGAAAGCTGTGCAAGTTCTTTACATTGAAAACCTCAAAACATTGCTGAGAGAAATAAATAGAGAGCTGTATAATGTTCTAGAATTAGAGACTCAATATTGCAATGCTCTTATTTGAGCAAGATAGTGCAAATGCAATCAAACTCCCAGTAGGATTTTTGTGGAAATTGACGGGAAAATTGTACAATTTATGAGGAAATGCAAAGACTTTAATAGTCAAGGCAATATTGAAGAAGAAAAAGCTATGGGAGTCACACTAGTATATATTAAGACTTTCTACGGAGCTACACTAATTACTACCATTTGGTATTTAAATAAGAGTAGAAAAATAAACAAATGGAATAAAATAAAGTGGTCATAAATAGATTGACAAATATACACATCTGTTTTACAACCAAGTTGCCACTGCAATTTAATGAGGAAAAAATGATTTTAAAATAAACAATACGAGGCTACAGTTCTATTCCTAGATATGTAACCAAGAAAAATAAAGAATAATACATAGCATATGACTGTGTTTATAACAACTTTAAGAACAAGCAAAACTAATCTATGATTACAAACCTTAGACTGTCATTACATTTGGTGAGGGCAGGCCCTTTGACTACAGGGGAGCAGGAGGGAACTTTCTGGTGGTGGAAGTTTTCTATATTTTGATTGCATTTCGATTACATAGGGATGTAGTTTGTCAAACGTCATGGAACTGTGCCTGAAGATCTTAAGTTATACTTCATATAATTGTGCTGGATAAAATGGATACTCATATCAAAAATGAACCTCAATATTTGTTTCACACTACACACAAAATTAAGTTAAGAAGAGTCATACAAATAAAGATAAGGAGTTAAATAACTAAATTTCTGAAAGTAAACACAGAAAAATAGCTTCATGACCTTTAGGTCAGCCAGTATTTCCTGAACAGGACATAGAAAGTACTATTTACTTAAAAGAAAAAAAAAAAAGAAGTTGAGAAGCTAGATTTAATAAAAACAAAGAACTTTTGTTAATCAAATCCTCGAATGAGTAGAAAAAGAATGCACCAAAGGTAGAAAATATTTGTAATACTTGTATCTGACTAAATACTCTTGCATAAGTCCAGAATATGTAACTCCTATGAGTAATAAGGAAAAAGAAAGACAGCCCAAAAGAAAGTGGTAAGAACTTCTAAATGGCCAGCAAATGTATAAAAAGTTGTTTGGCATAATTAGTTAAGAGATGTAAATTAAAACAAAAACATAATATGACTAGACTCACACTAGAGTGTATAAATTTTTTTTAAAAAATCCCTGAAAATCCAAAGATATGGCAAATGTGTAGAGCAACTGCTACTCTCATGATTGTCGTGGGAGGATAAATTGCTACAGCAATTTTGAAAAACTGTTTGCCAATATCTGCTTAAACTAAACATGTATATAAATTATTATCCAGTTATTTTATTCTTCAGTAATATAATACTGCAATGATTATCTTGGCATAAGTTTTTTTAGTACTCGGAAGATATTCTGTATTTATCTTCTCATTCTGGTTTTCTTTCTTCAAACCTATAAATGTTTGTAATAAGACTCCAACTAATCAATTTTGAAATGTACCCAATCCATAGGCTGAAGTAATGACTTCATGTTTACATATTTTAATTACATGAAATGAATCAAATATAATCTTTATTGTGTATGTTGCAAGGTGAGATGGGAATTCCCCAACCATATGTAACCCTCCTTAAAATAAAAACTCAACCACTGCCCAAAAGAGTCATGTAAAACATGTCAGTTTAAAATGATGACAGGAAAGTAAATTGATAATAACATTTTCTCCAAGTATTCAATTTATTCCTTGGCTTTTGAAATACAATTCTGATAGTACATTTGAAAGAAAAGAGTAAAATAGTTCAATAACAAAGCTAACTAAAATAAGTTTTTGTTAAAAGAAGGTAATACTTATTTTGTTTTTACAGGTTCAAGGAAAAGTCAGTGGAAGTCGTTATCCATGTCAACATTGAACCAAAAGGTAAAGAATTTTATAATACATTAACATTTCACCTGGAGATTATTTTTATTGATTCCTCTAAGGATATATAATTATTGTTCAGTAGCTTTTAATGAAAGAAATTGAATTGCAAAATTAAAGCGTTTCTATATATATATATATATATATATATATATATATACACACTTTAAGTTCTGGGATACATCTGCAGAACCTGCAGTTTTGTTACTTAGGTATAAATGTGCCATGGTGGTTTGCTGCACCCATTAACCTGTCATCTACATTAGGTATTTCTCCTAATGCTATCCCTCCCCTTGCTTGCCATCCACCAAGAGGCCTCGGTGTGTGTTGTTCCTCTCCCTGTGCCCATATGTTCTCATTGTTCAACTCTCACTAATGAGTGAGAATGTGTGGTACTTGGTTTTCTGTTCTTGGGCTAGTTTGCTGAGAATGATGGTTTCCAGCTCCATCCATGTCCCTGCAAAGGACATGAACTCATTATTTTTATGGCTGCCTAGTATTCGATGGTGTATATGTGCCACATTTTCTTTATCCAGTCTATCATTGATGGGCATTTGGGTTGGTTCCAAGTCTTTGATATTGTGAATAGTGCGGTAATAAATATACGTGTGCATGTGTCTTTATAGTGGAATGATTTATAATCCTTTGGGTACATACCCAGTAATGGGATTGCTGGGTCAAATGGTATTTCTGGTTCTAGATCCTTGAGGTATTGCCACACTGCCTTCCACAATGGTTGAACTAATTTACACTCCCCGCAGCAGTGTAGAAGCGTTCCTATTTCTCCACATCGTCTCCAGCAAAACGTGTTTCTTATTGACTGTCATATACCATAGATAGTGCCAGTCACAATTGAATTGCTAAAATTAAATGTAATTTTTATAAAAAATAAGATACAAATTAAGATGTAGATGAAAAGTTTGGAGAGGTTTTGGTATAATTCATACTTCCATTAGGTTCTCTACAGTAACTGTTTGGGAAACCAAAGGGTTTCTTCTTTCTTTATTCTCCCTTTCTATTCATCTTCCCTTCATGCCTTGTCCTTTCTCCATTTCCTCATCATTTTTGTAAGTCCAAGTAAGCAAAATTTCAGCCCTATGTCATGAAAATTGTCTGATGCAGCACTTTCCATTATTAAAATATATTTATAAACATTTAATACCATCAATTTATAGCAAATTCTCAAATAAGGAAGTGGTCCTATCTGATACTTTATTTGGATGTCAATTATCTGCAATCTTAAACAAGTTTTCATATATATGCAATATTGAAAATGTCAGTTTGTCTCCCAGGCCAGCCTACACAATCCTATTTAATTCATAGCATAATTTTCAAATCTTATTTTACAATAAAATTTGGAAAAATAAATGTGCTCTAACACTTCTAATAAAACAAAACAATAAAATACCAAAATACAATGATGATTTTTATTAAAAACATTGAAACTAGAGGAAATTAGATTTAGTGGAGCAGAGATAAGATAAATCTACAATTTAATAAACTCTCCTAGCATTTGTCAAGTGCTCTGTGAGTATTTTACCTAGAATTCTTAGCCTTACAACACCTGTAAAGTAGCTATTATTCCCGTTGTGCAGGTAAGTACTCTGGATCTAACAAGTTTAAGTAATTTATCTAGGGCCAAAAAACTGAAAAAAAGAATCTGAGGATGGGCCTGGCATGGTGGCTCACGCATGTAATCCCGGCACTTTTGGAGGCTGAGGCAGGTGGATCACCTGAGGTCAGCAGTTTGAGACCAGCCTGGCCAACATGGTGAAATCCAACCTCTACTAAAAAAAAAATACGAAAGTTAGCTGGGTGTGTGGGCATGGCATGCACCTGTAATCCCAGTAACTTGGGAGGCTAAAAAATGGAAATTGCTTGAAGCCAAGAGGTGGAGGTTGCAGTGAGCTGAGATCCAGCCACTGCACTCCAACCTGAGAAACAGAGTGAAACTCCTATCAAAATAATAAAAAAAAGAATCTGAGGATGAATCTTTTTAACCTGAGTATGATTAACTCGAATTCTTTCTACCGTCCCATGCTATAAGGAGTCCAGGTACTTTCATTTCACTTTCAAAGATTTCACACTGAATATTTTTCACAGGTTTCCTGAATAGGAAGGAACACTTGAAATGACTCCTTTTCAAATGCATTACTTTAAAACTGAAAAAACTAGGCAGGGTGCGGTGGCTCATGCCTGTAATCCCAGCATTTTGGGAGGCCGAGGCAGGAGGATCACCTGAGGTCAGGAGTTCGAGACGACCCTGGCCAACATGGTGAAACCCCGTCTCTACTAAAAATTCAAAAAATTAGCCAGGCGTGGTTGCATGCACCTGTAATCCCAGCTACACAGGAGACTGAAGCAGGAGAATCGCTGGAACCCGGGAGGCAGAGGTTGCAGTGAACTGAGAGCATGCCACTGCACTCCAGCCTGGATGACAGAGCAAGACTCTGTCAAAACAAAAACAAAAACAACAAACAAACAACAAAAAAAACAATAAAAACCTGAGAAAACTAAGGCTCTACTTACAGGCAAGGCCAATCCCAAATTCTGTTTCTTTAGATTCTGGTGACTGCCTTCCTATTTCTAAAGATAGTGACAAAATTAAAATTCTCATTATGTCTTGCCTAGATTATTGCAGTAGTTTCCTCACCTGTCTCTCTGGCTCCAGTTAATAATCCTGTATACTTCTATTTGAGTAAATTTATCAAATATAAATGCTTGAATAGATTCATAACTGAGTGGTTCTTAGGTTGGGACTAGGAGTGAATTCAGCAAAGGAGACTAGGAGATGTAATTATTAAGGTATTTAGTACATTATTAAGCATATTACAACTAACAAACCAAGTATAGATGATGAGTATCATGAAACAAAGATTATGTTTCATGCAGTTCTGTGCCCATTTGCTGTTTAAAATAAAACAAAAATTATTTGATCACTTGCATTTTCAGTAATTTTTCTTCATTACTATTCTAATTATTTTAACTTCTACTCTTTGAAATCTTCTTCCCAGCCAAGTTCTGAAAAAACTGAATAAAAAGGTGTCAGATGGAGGCCAAAACATCAACTTCCTTACTAATAAAATGCAAGTTGAAGGATGTAGCTTAGTATTAGGTAGATTTGCCATTTAGTTGGAGGCAGCCATAGACAGCCAAGGCCTCCAAACTTCCTAGCCTCACTAGTATTATAATTTCTCTAATACATGGTTTTTTCATCTCAAATTCCACATTTTTGTTTCTTTCTATGGACCATGTAGCAAAGGTTGCAACATTTATAGAATTCCATTAAATAGCATCCCACTTCCTTGCCAGCTTTCTGAAAAATTGAAATAATATAAAAGGATTACCAATAGAGGTTAGAATGTCAATTTTTTTTTATTATTACACTTTAAGTTCTAGGGTCCATGTGCATAACGTGCAGGTTTGTTACATATGTATACTTGTGCCATGTTGGCGTGCTGCACCCATCAACTTGTCAGCACCCATCAACTCGTCAGCACCCATCAACTCGTCATTTACATCAGGTATAACTCCCAATGCAATCCCTCCCCCCTCCCCCCTCCCCAGGATAGGCCCCAGTGTATGATGTTCCCCTTCCTGAGTCCAAGTGATCTCATTGTTCAGTTCCCACCTATGAGTGAGAACATGCGGTGTTTGGTTTTCTGTTCTTGTGATAGTTTGCTGAGAATGATGGTTTCCAGCTGCATCCATGTCCCTACAAAGGACACAAACTCATCCTTTTTTATGGCTGCATAGTATTCCATGGTGTATATGTGCCACATTTTCTTAATCCTGTCTGTCACTGATGGACATTTGGGTTGATTCCAAGTCTTTGCTATTGTGAATAGTGCCGCAATAAACATACGTATGCATGTGTCTTTAAAGCAGCATGATTTATAATCCTTTGGGTATACACCCAGTAATGGGATGGCTGGGTCATATGCTACATCAGAGAAATGCAAATCAAAAGCATAATGAGATACCATCTCACACCAGTTAGAATGGCAATCATTAAAATGTCAGAAAACAACAGGTGCTGGAGAGAATGTGGAGAAATAGGAACATTTTTACACTGTTGGTGGGATTGTAAACTAGTTCAACCATTATGGAAAACAGTATGGTGATTCCTCAAGGATCTAGAACTAGAAGAATGTCAATTTTACTATTGACAAATGCTAAGTTGGAGGGCTTTCTTCCAGAACCAAATGGGCTTACTGAATATGCTCAAAAATTAGATTTACGAACTGTCCTAGTCTGCTTGTACTACTATAACATAATACCATAAATTTATAATTTATAAAGAACAGAAGTTTATTCCTCACGGTTCTGAAGTCTGGAAAGTTGAAGACCAAGGCACTAGCATCTGATAAGGGTCTTCTTGCTGCTTCCTCAAATGGCAGAAGGACAAAAGGGACAAATGCTGTTTCCTTATATAGCAAAAGAGTAAGAGCAAATTAGCACAATGCTTTGTGGTTTCTTTTATAAGGGACTTAAATACTACTTATGAGGGAGGAGCCCTCATGATTTAACCACCTCTTAAAGACTCCACCTCTTAATATAAGCATACCTCACTTTGTTGCATTTTGTAGATATTGTGGGTTTTTTTGTTTTTTTTGTTTTGTTTGTTTTTTACAAATTAAAGGTTTGTGGCAACCCTGTATTGAGGAAGTTTGTCAGTACCATTTTTTCTAATGGCATATGCTCATTTTGTGTCTCTTTGCCACATTTGGGTAATTCTTGCAATATTTCAAATTTTTTCATTATTATGTTTCTTTTTTGGTGATCTGTGATTAGCAATCTTTGATGTTACTATTGTAACTGTTTTGCACTCCAAGCACCTGCCTGTGTAATACAGTGAACTTAATCCATAAATTTTTGTGTTCTGACTGCTCTACCAACTGGATGTTTCCCCATTTCTCTTTCTGTCCCTGGCCTCCCTATTCCCTGAGATGCAACAATAATGAAATTAGGCCAATTAATAACCCTACAATGGCTTCTAAATGTTCAAGTGGAAAGAAGAATTGCACATGTCTCACTTTAAATAAAAAGCTAGAAATGATGAAGCTTAGTGAGAAAGACACGTCAGAAGCTAAGATAAGCTAGGCCTCTTGCTCCAGACAGCCAAATTTTGAATTCAAAGGAAAAGTTTTTGAAGGAAATTAAAAGTACTACTTTAAAGAACATAATACAAATGATAAGAAAGCAAAATAGCCTTATTGCTAACATGGAGAAAGTTTTAGTGGTCTGAATAGAAGATCAAACCAGTGAAAACATTCCTGTAAGCCAAAACCTAATCCAGAGCAAGGTCCTCTTCAATTCTGTGGAGGCTGAGAGACGTAAGGAAGCTGCAGAAGAAAAGTTTGAAGCTAGTAGAGGATGGTTTATAAGGTTTAAGGAAAGAAACTCTGTATGACATAAAAGTGCAGGATGAACCATCAAGTGCTGTTGCAGAAGTGACAGCGAGTTACTCAGAAGATCTAGCTAAGGTCATTGATGAATGTGGTCACACTAAACAATAGATTTTCAGTGTAGATGAACCAGTCTTCCACTGGAAGGAAATGCCTCTAGAACTTTCATAGCTAGAGAAGAGAAGTCAATGCCCAGCTTTAAAGCTTCAAAGGACAGGCATATGCTCTTGTTAAGGGCTAATGCAGCTGGTGAAGCCAATGCTTACTTGTCATTCTAAAAATTCTGTGACTTTTAAGTTATGTCAAATTGGCCATCTGTGCCCTATTAATAGAAAAACTAAGCCTAAACGACAGCACATTTGTTTATAGCATGGTTTGCTGAATATTTTAAGCCTGCTGTTGAGACATATACTGCTCAGAAAAAAACAAACACAAAAAAACCATTCCCTTCAAAATATTACTGTTTACTAACAATGCTCCTGGTCACTCAAGAGCTCCAGTGGAGGTATACGTGAACATTGTTTTCTTTCCTCTATCTCATCATCTATTCTGCAGTCCATGGATCAAGGAGTAATTTTGACTTGAAAGTCCTGTTTTTTAAGAAATAGGTTTATTATTACTATTACTATTATTTTTGAGACAGTGTTTCACTCTTGTTGCCCAGGCTGGAGTGCAATGGTGCGATCTCAGCTTACTATACCCTCTGCCTCCTGGGTTCAAGCAATTCTGCCACAGCCTCCAAGTAGCTGGGATTACAGGCATGTGCTGCCACAGCTGGCTAATTATGTATTTTTAGTAGAGACAGAGTTTTGCCATGTTGGTCAGGCTGGTCTAGAACTCCTGACCTCAGGTGATCCACCTGCCTCAGCCTCCCAAAGTGGTGGGATTACAGGCATGAGCCACCACGCCTGGCCTAAGAAATACATTTTATAAGACTATAGCTTCCATTGATTGATAGGGATTCCTTGGATGGATCTGCCCAAAGTAAATTGAATCTTTCTGGAAAGGATTCAGCAGTCTAGATGCCATTAAGAACATTTATAATTTATGGCAGGAGGTCAAAATATCAGCATGAATGAAAGATTGGAAAAAGCTGATCGTAGCCCTCATGCATGGCTTTAAGGGGTTCAAATCTTCAGCAGAGGATATGACTATATATACATTGAAAAACAAAAAGAGAATTGTGTGATTTGCTTCATTTAGATATTAGCTTTTTTTGTGGTGGTGTGGAACCAAACCCACAATATCTTTGAGGCATGCCTATACTGTCACATTGGAAACAACTACATTTTGGAGGGAATATGTTCAAACCAGAGCACCAACAATCAGATGACCAGCAGTGCTGGACTTGGGCAGGCCCTCAGTTGGTGGAGGCAGGCAGAGAGCTGCCTTGGGAGAAAAGTGGAGAATAATTGCTTTTTGGGTAGTTCAGTCTCAAGAGGAAGAAAGGAGGGTCTGGCTATGAAAGTCCTGTTTTCTCTTCCCAAATTACATCCTCAACCAAGATGGAGTGAATAAAAGTGTATTGGGAAACCAAGGTATATACCCATACAGAAAAAAGCATCAGGAATGGGGGAAAAGTGGTGCCTCAACTAACACTTAGGATTTTTTTTTAGAAAGTTGTATTATTGGTGCTAATTTACATTTAGCTGATTTTTTTTTTTTTTTTTTTTGGGACAAAAAAGGAATCAATAGTAACGTCTTCTAGGGACAATCAGAACTCTTAGAAGAAAATTGTTATAAAAGCTACCTTTTTAGTCTATATTTTTATATGCCAAAGAAACGAAATAAAATTTTACTAGTGTGTGTGTTAGAGGGGTATTTGGAAATTGAAGAGGGAGCTTGGCTGAAGGACAAAGCTTGTGGCTTCAGCTTGATTCTGCTGAGGTGTATAAAAGGAAGTAGTGGAGGAGACACTGACTTAGAAAGTTCCCTGAATAACCAGGATGGAAGACTTGTGTTGCTGTACAGTGTGAAACGTTAGAGTATGGACAGAAACATACAGTGTATCTCAATGCTCACAAGTTGAGTGTTCTTACAGTGGAGTGAATTGCCCAGCATTGGGCGTGGGACAAGCAAGCTCACCTTACCACCACCTCTTCTCCTTTGATGTGATGCGCAACAGTGTTATGCATCTGCTTTTGTTATTTTTACCCCTGAAGAATCAAGTAGATAAGTGAATTCTAATGTATCCCAACAGATAAATAGCAATCCTGTCTAATCTTTGCCCTTACCACACTTAGAATCATCCTTCCAATGCCCAGTAGTTCTAGACTGACAGCAACTCTTCTAGGCAATCTGAGTCAATAGTCCCTAAGTGGCAGGCACTCTGGAAGGGAGTCCCCAGTACGTGAATTGTGGGATGAAGGACACACAGAAATTATTTTTTAGAATCCCACTAAAAAGGAAGTTCAATTATATATACCATCTCCCTCTAGATATGTTAACTAATTTTTTAATGATGTTATCTGATAACAATGTACACAGAGCAGCAGAGCCTTGGGTTTGTTGTTTAAATATCTTTGATGCTGTGTCATAACAAATTAATTTCTAAATGTTGCCAATTTGGCAGACAAAGCTGATTATTTCCCGCAATCACTCTGCATATGTGCACATGATTATAATTAATGATCAGGGATGCCAGCCATACTTTAATAATGATCCTTCAGTGTTTAGGAGCCGAAGAGAGCAACTGGCATTTGTGCCCTCTATTGGGACAGAGGGGGGAGAAAGGAGGCAGTGAATCTGGATAGATCTATCAATGTCAGAGAATCAATAGTTTGCTGATTTCTGTTATAAATTTGAAGATTCTGAGGGAGTTATTGACAAAACTGCTGCTGTGAATATTAACAGAGTGTTTATGTAGCCTTCACTGAAGCAGTGCAAGTTCTGATTAGAATGGAATTGGTCTTTTGGCAACTTTGCAATTTGTGCTTCCTCAACATACCAGCGAGCCATACAAGGACTGTAAGAAGATTAGTGATATATATTAGAAGAATTATGTGAGCACAAAATGTCAAGATATCAAAGGTGTTTCATCATAAGAAAATGAGATTTATCAACTCTCACTGGCCGACATTTACACATTTTTATAGACTATTTTTTTCCATTTCTTCTTAAAAATGTGACCAACAGGTGAATGTTCTTAAGTATATGATAGCATCAAAGATTAAAAATAAGAGGGAGAGGGAGAAAGGAAAGGGGGTGAAAGAAAATATAAGTCTTTATAGAGAGTATTTCAATAAAATTATCAAAAATCCTAGAATTCCAAAGTAAAGATCAAAATGACTCTGTATTTAATTAAAGAATTCATCTTGAAGTATTTTAGATTTTCTAACACTCCTGTAACATTAAGAGTTTGGTTCACTTACTATTTAGGACCATTTCCTGCACAAATTAAACATATAGTCCGGTAGACCATTTAAAGATGCTGCTTACTAGAATTCTCCAATGCTTTGGATGACCTTAATTTTTCTTCTACCATGTCTGATAGTACTATAGTATATCATTCCAAAACAAATTACCTTCTCAATGAAAGAACTGAGATGATTGTATTCTAAATAGGGCTAGCCAGAAGTACTATCTTCAATAGCTCAAGGAAACCTTTTGTATCAGTAGAAAAAATGCAAGGAACTGACTTCGGATGTCATGACACCACTTTTAAAGCATCGCAAGAACCAGAAAGCCCTAATTTCTTAACCATGACTTGAATATTACTTTCCTTTAATTATTAATAAGTGGATTCTTAAATTAGAGAAGTTATCTTTTATCGTGTTTGTGTGTTTGTGTGTGTGTGTGTGTGTGTGTGTGTGTTTTTGGTGTGGAAAGACTTTGGTGTGTGTTTGATCTTCCAGGTTGATGAGGAAGTCAAAGTTAGAGACACTTTCCTGTCACTCATAGTTAAATTGAATAAATACATAGAGGTAGACAGGAGGAAAAAGTTAACTTGAGGATAACCACAATAACTATGTATCCCTTGAGGACTCTGCTGGCTCCTAAGGCAAGAAAAGCATCTTTCTAGAGTTCATCAATGACTTTTTTAAGGCGTTCTTTACTCTTGGGAAACAGAGATAGAAAGATGTAGATGACATCAGGAGCCTCTGAACAGGATTTTATGAGGCTCAAACTTTTTGAACTTTAAAAAACTTATCTTGTTATTTATTTGGTCAATTTTAATAAAGAATGACCTATTTTATTGAAGAATAATTCATTTAAAATATATAATGTGATAAATTTTGGCAAATGTATGATGAAATTCTAGAAAATGCAAATTAGTATATTGGAAACCAAAAGGAGACCTGTTGCCAGCCTCAGAGGCAGAAGATAAAATGGACTATGATGGATAAAAATGGAAATGCTTTCTATCTTGACTGCGGCAATGGTTTTACAGGTGTAGTACTTTTTTTACCAAGAATTTTCTGAGGCTCTGTGTTTCTTATCGACTGTGTATATGTTTAGATCCTGTTTTTGTGTATGTGTTTTCTAGGATTTTTGCTTTCAGTTTTTTCTGCCTTTCTGAGTTGTAGACATTTTCAATTAAAAAACTCAAAAAGGGCTGTGGAGAAAGGGGAACACTTTGTTTTTATAGTAGTGTTTTTATACACTACTAGCAGGAATGTAAATTAGTTCAGCCAGTGTAGAAAGTGGTCTGAAGATTTCTCAAAGAACTTAAAACAGAACTACCATTTGACCTAACAATCCCACTATTGGATACATACCCAAAGGAATATAAATCATTCTATCATGAAGACACATGCGTGTGTATGTTTATTGCAGCACTATTCACAATAGCAAAAACAGAATCAACCTAAACGCCCATCAATAGTAGACTGGATGAAGAAAATGTAGTATTACACACCAAAGAATACTATGCAGCCATAAAAAGAACAAGATAATGTCCTTGCAGCATTGGATGGAGCTGGAGACCATTATCTTAAGCAAACTAATGCAGAAATAGGAAAAAAAAAAACAACACTGCATGTTCTCACTTATAAGTGGGAGCGAAACATTGAGTTCACATGGACACAAAGAAGGAAAAATAGACAACAAGGCCTGCTTTGAGGGTAGAGGGTGGGAGGAGGGTGAGGATCAAAATCTATCTATTGGGTACTGTTCTTATTACCTGGGTGATGCACTAGTCTGTATACCAAACCCCAACATGCAATGTATTCACAGAACAAACCGCATATGCATCTCTGAAACTAAAATTAAAAAAAAGTTCAGTCTAATCTCAATGGACTGGCATTTGCCATTCAAAAGATCCTCTCTGGAGTTAGATCCCAAAATGCTTCGAACAGTGAACAACATGTTAAATTGAGTTTTCAAATGACCCCCCCCACACACACACACAAAAGAAAAGCTCAAAGAATCAAGCTGAGTATGATCTGGAAATTGTTTTAGAATGGGTTGACTGTATCAACTTTATTAAATTGACATTTACAGGAAGTTTAATGTAAATACTTTGCATAGTTAAAAAAGTAAAGACAACATAATGCAAAATAAGGCATATATAAAAATATTAAATATCTCATAAATGTGATTAGACTTGAATGCTTCTACTGGGATTGGTGATAAATGTCATTCTCATTGACATGGATATTTCTGCTTTGGAAATGAAGTAGAAGCAGTATTGTTTTAATTTTAAAGAGATACATAATTATCTTTACAACACACCTTGTACAATAACTTTGCCTAGTGTTGATAGTCATTGTCTTACTTTCTATCATTTTACGTTTTCATTTTAGTGCAATTTTTTCTTTGAAGAAAATTTTTATTTTATTGTAATTACCATACAGTGCTGTGCATATAGTGGCACTAAGCAAATTCTAACTACATTAATAGAGTAAAGTTAGTTTATTCTGAGCTGATGTTCAAATAGGAGCTCTAATTAACATTACAAGAGTCAATTTGGGGACATTTGGTCTCTGAAATTGCCATGTACAAAATTATGCTTTGAGGTCTTTGTTCTGTATTCTTACACTTGTATCAAATTAGATCTCAAATTTTTCATTCCCACTCAACAGATAGACTATTAATCCATTTTAGAAATGTTCCCCCTCAGGAGTATTTTAATTTTAATAATGTCATGGTGCAAAATCTAAAAACATGAAGGTCAGAAAAGAGAATTTTATGTGTCAATTAATCGATGGAAGAGGATTTGAGAGTACATCACAGGTTGTCTAATGCCTTGGTTTTTAAGTATGAAGCTGGCACAGGATGTGTGTTATACAGATATTTAATGGCCAAGAAACCTTGACGAAAATTTCAACAGGGAACTGGTACCACATGAGACTATTTTTGTAAGAAGTATAGCATAGGATTTCAATCACATACAAGTTATATAAATTAAGTAGCAGCAAATATAACCAACCCATTCATTTTTCCTGCTATGTGTCTTAAGCCAAGTGCTTTTCAATGTCTGTATAGTAAATGACAGACTGGATTAAGAAAACGTGGCACACATACACCACGGAATACTATGCAGCCATAAAAAAGGATAAGTTCATGTCCTTTGTAGGGACATGGATGAAGCTGGAAACCATTCTCAGCAAACTATCTCAAGGACAAAAAAGCAAACACTGCATGTTCTCACTCATGGGTGGGAATTGAACAATGAGAACACTCAGACACAGGAAGGGGAACATCACACACTGGGGCCTGTTGTTGGGTAGGAGGAGGTGGGAGGGATAGCATTAGGAGATAAACCTAATGTAAATGACAAGTTAATGGGTGCAGCACACCAACATGGCACATGTATACATATGTTACAAACCTGCACATTGTGCACATGTACCCTAGAACTTTAAGTATCATAAAAAAGAAATATATTTGAACACTATTTAGCAAGTATTCCTTGAACTTTGTATCACCTTAATCTTTGCTAGAAGAAATCTTTGCTAAAGAAACACAGCTCTTCCTTTATAAAATTTACAGTGGCAAAAACTAAAGAAACTTCAGTATTGAACTGTGTAAAATGTAAGAGAAATTAAAAGAAAGGACTGAAAAACTCATTTTGGAAGGTGAGGTTTCCTAAACTATGTTCAAAGGACAGGTATGTTTTTGCAATAATTTGAATCTTAGCAAAATGTCTGTGGAGGAGAAGGAGAGAATACTTTAGTGGAAATTACTGTTCTGTCTTTTTTTTCTGAAACCAGTCTAAAATGTACTATGAGTATTATTCAACAGGAGTGAGTAGTTTTTATTTATGGTCATTATTTTTGGTGGTGGTTCTAATTTCTGTAAGTATCTTGTTATGTAAAGTGTGCCCCAAGCACCACCGTCTTTGGCATTACCTGGGACCTTGTAAGAAATGCAGATTCTCAGGACCCAGTCCAGCCCTACTAGATCATAATCTTCATTTCAACAAGATCCTAGTTGATTCATGTACAGCAAAGTTTAAGAATTACTGTTGCCGGGCGCGGTGGCTCAAGCCTGTAATCCCAGCACTTTGGGAGGCCGAGACGGGCGGATCACGAGGTCAGGAGATCGAGACCATCCTGGCTAACACCGTGAAACCCCGTCTCTACTAAAAATACAAAAAACTAGCCGGCCGAGGTGGCGGGCGCCTGTAGCCCCAGCTACTCCGGAGGCTGAGGCAGGAGAATGGCCTAAACCCGGGAGGCGGAGCTTGCAGTGAGCTGAGATCCGGCCACTGCACTCCAGCCCGGGCTACAGAGCAAGACTCTGTCTCAAAAAAAAAAAAAAAAAAAAAAAAAAAAAAAAAAAAAAAAAAAAAGAATTACTGTTCTAGATAAATTTCGATACATTCTAGAATCACTTGGGGAACTATTAAGATCCTGATACCCAAACCATATTCCATATTCATTATCCATTAATTCAAACTCTGATGAATGGATCAAACCTGGGCATTAGAATTGTTTTGTGTAAAGCTGCCCACGTAGTCCCCGTGTGCACCCAGGTTGAGCATCAGTGCATGAGCTTTTACCACCATGGCACTTAGAGCAGCAGCAGGTAGAATTTAGAGGCATTTGTCAATACTTTATAAATTCTGATTGTCTAAGTTGCTTTGTGAAGCTCACTGAGTGCACACAGAGTATTAGCATATCCTTTTAACATGTGTGTGAAAATTTAATTAGGAATCATTTGAGCAGCTGCTCTTGAGACTGGTTTTCCTTTCCCAGGATTTCTCTTCAGACAGGTTTGGCTGCATAAAATGTAAAACATTGAAGTTTTTTGGTTCCCTTAAGGATTATGCAGTAACAACAGTTGATCAAAGATAAACATGATGAAGTGAAATAGGATGTACTGTGAAAGAGTCATTTCTCCCTATACAAGAATTCATCTGAAATTCCCTTTTGCTTCGGCAACTTCCCTAATGAATAAAGATTTTTTATCTTTTAAAATAATTATTTCTTTTTATAATTCTTGAACCATAAATAGTAAAGTATTACTATTAATCATTCTTAGTGATAAAAATAATCATGTTTTCTAAAAACGATAAGCATTCAAGACAGTAAAATGTTACATGTTAGAAATTTAGGAAGATCAAAGAGAATCAATAAACAAATTTAATGTACCTTTTGTCCTTTCCTATAAAACTTACAAAAGACATACATAAAATACAAATTTTAAATAGAACTAACAGAATCAGGTCTCTGATTTCCTACATATTTCTGTTGCAAAATAATTTTATGGGATGTTTATCAGCTTTACTAACATGCAAACAAATTATACTTCAGTGACTTAAGTATTCATAGGTATACTTAAGTACTCTTAAGGCCAAAAGTGAAAAATAAGATAAACACACATTATCAAGTGTCCTAAAGTTATGTTTGGAGATAAGCCCAATGAATATAAAAATAGTTATTTAATGGATAAGATTTTGATATTTTCTTCACCAAGTATCATTATTTGTATTTGTGATTGTATATGTATTTTAATTCTTTATTTTATAACAACTTAGACTGACAGAAATTAGAAAAAACAGCACTAAAGGAGTGGAACTCCCATAACAGTAAAGAACTCTGAAAAATGACTTCTAAATAAAAGCAATAAAACACTAGCAAAATTTGTCAAAATCAGCTTTTTCAGAATTCTCAGAATAAGCTAACTTTGCAAAACCCGAAGAGATTTTAATAATGAAGAGACCTTCATTATTAAACAATGACTGAAACTTAGTACAAGGAGCTTCATGGTATTTCAATTTGCCTCATTTTCATCCCTTTTGTAATAATTCAATGGTATCCTTGAAAACCAGCCGAGTAGCAGCCACTGGAAGGGGAAGGCCAGATCTGAAGTTCTTCAAGGTGCTCTATCTCTAGAGAATTGTATCTCTAGGGCATTTGGTGAAATAATCAGCAGCAATTTCCTAACACCATTGATGCAGAGGTGATGATACCGGTTGAGGCAAATGGTTGTGAAATATTTTTTTTTTTCAAATTTGTAGAATACAATGTCAATAGGAGACTTTGGAAAGTTCCTACTTGTTTCTAAGAATCTAGAATACCAGGTGCATGCATAAACATTGCACAGGTGTAAGGCTGTGCACATGCTAACAAAAGACCGGAGAGAGCCCTAATGGTTCACCTCTGGCCATCCTTGGTACCTTGCAAGTGAAGGTCAAAAGTAAATTAATAGAGCATTGAAGCTGTGCCCCAATGCACATACAGACCTTTTGACAAAGGGAGGAAGACTTAGTGATTTAAGGTATTTAAGAAAATTTCTGTATAATCATTAGCTGAACATTAAGCTAACCAGAGACCTTCGTGACTGCACACAACAAGGAATACAAACTTTGCATACTTAGTTCAGGAAAGTCACCAAATAAACAAAAAACAATAGAAAACAAAGCAGATTAAAAATCATAGTAACAACAAATCCTGGAGAGCGGATCTCATTTCCAGAGTTGTTCATATTATATTGAAATTTTCAGTTGATAGTGACAGTAGACAGTCAAATATCTAGACAGAGAAGGGCAGGTCCCTGTTGAAAGCTTACCTCTAAGCCAAAGACAGTTTAAAGCCTGAAAGCCAAGCTACAAGTCAAATCCTGGGACCAGATTGAGAATATTTCTTCCCATTTGTCATGTTTTCCTCCGATTGATCCCCATCGTTCACCTATTTTACATATACCTTCCCTTTCCTAATTGGTTTTCTATACTGCCATGCCCACCTTTGAGTGGTGCCTTTGTGTTAGGCTTTCTTTGCATACTCACAAACAAATCAGCATGCGTTCCCCATAAAAGCCCAAGACTCAGTCACTCTGGGAGAGAAACCACCCTACTCCTGGTGGAGGACCTCCCTTGCATCCTCTCTTTACTGAGAGCTGTTTGATTGTTGAATAAAATTATTCTCTGCCTTCTTCACTCTTTGTCAGTGTATCCTCATTCTTCTTGGACATGGGACAAGAGCTCTCATCTCACCAAATGTGGAAACAGAGAAGGTTGTAATATCTTGGCCCCCCTGCCATTTGCCAGGGGATGGCAGCTGCACCAAATGACAGAAATGGCAGTGGGGCTAAGCCAGCCCTGAAGCCATGGGCTGAGGCAGTGCAAGTGTGTTGCCACCTAGTTGTCTCCAGCTGGCAAAAGTGATCAGGAAAGATCCTGTGTTGTAATTTTCAGAAAAAGTTGTGAGATGCATAAAGATATAGGAAAGTAAGGCTATATACAGGAAAAAGTATTCAAGAAAAGGTGTTCCTGAGAGAACTTAGATGTTGGATTTCTAAGTTGTATTATTTTTCTTTTGATGCCATATCAAGTTACCAAAAACTAGTAGCTGAAAACAATATAAACTTATTATTCTACAGTTTTGCAGCTCAGAATTTCAGCAGGATCACTGGGCTAAAATCTAGGAGTCAGCAGGACTGACTTCGTTTTTGGAATTTCTAGGGCGTGATTTATTTCCTTGCCTTTTCCTGCTTCTAAAGACTCCCTATGTGTTTCTTAGATCGTTGTCTTATTATTCCCTCTTCAAAGCTTGAAATAAAGGATTGAATTTTTCTCATTTTGAATCTCTCCAACTCCTCTTGCATAGTTGCATCTCTTTCTGACTAAAGACAGGAAAGTTTCTCTGCTTTTAAGGACTCACATGATAGAATTAGGAATGCCAGAGAATACAGAATAATCTCCCAGTCTCAAGGTCCATTAATTTAATAACTCCTGTAAACTCCTTTTAACCATGTAGTGTAGCATATGCACATATTTCAATGATTAAGAAATGGACTTCTTTGGAGAGTCATTATTCTGCATATCACATAAGATAAAGACTAAATCAGCTACTACAAATATGTTTTTTAAAATCTAAAGGAAACCATGTATAAAAAAGTAAAGTACAAGGACTATTTCAGCAGAGAATATCACTAAAAATAAAAATTGTGAAAAGAAATCAAATGGAATTATTGATGTGGAAAAATACACTAGAAGGACTCAACAGCAGACTTGAGTTGGTAGAAGAAAGACTAAATGAACTTCAAAAGAGGTCAACTGAGATTATACATTTTGAAAACAAAGAGAAAAGAATGAAGAAAAAGAGAAGAATAAACGGAGTTTCAGAACCTGTGGAGTGCTATTACGTATACCAACATACACATAAGGAATACCCCAGAAAGAGAAGACAAATGAAAGGACAAAAAGAATATTTGAAGAAATAATGGTCTTCAAATATTCTGCTGTTGAGTCCCTCCTTTCACCAGAAGGACTCAACAGCAGACTTGAGTTGGTAGAAGAAACAGTAAATAAACTTCAAAAAAGGTCAACTGAGATCATACATTTTGAAAATAAAGAGAAAAGAATGAAGAAAAAGAGAAGAACAGAGTTTCAGAACCTGTGGAGTGCTATTACATATGCCAACATACACAAAAGGAATACCCCAGAAAGAGAAGAGAAATGAAAGGACAAAAAGAATATTTGAAGAAATAATGGCTGACAATGTTCCAAATTCAATAAAAACATAGATCTACTTATTCAAGAAGCTCAGTGAATTCCAAGTAGGAAAAACAAAGAAATCTATATTTAGACACATTGGAGGTTGTTAAAGGTGAAAGATTGAGAATCCTAAGAGCAGTGAAAGAAACATTATTCATAATATACAAAGGCTATTTACTTGATTAACTGTTAAATCCTTGGTAACTACCATAGAGACCAGAAGGCAGTGGGAGGATATATTTAAAGTGCTATAAGAAAATGACTGCCAACCAAGTATTTTATATCAAACAAAACTATCCATTAAATATGAAAAATATAGTTAGACATTACTAGATTAAAGAAAACAGAGGATTCATCCTTAGAAGACATATCCTATAATAAATACCAAAGACTGAAATGAAATGACAATAGATAATAAAAAAGTACACATAAAGATTTCTTATAAAATAGCTTAATAGGTAAGTATAAAACCAACTTTTTGTAGTCCTTTTTTGTTTGTACACCTTTTTTTTTGTTCTATATGATTTACAAGACAGCTTTATAAAGCAATAATTGTAAATATGTATTGCTGGGCATACAATGTATAAAGATTTAATTTGTATGACAATAATAACACAAAGGAGTGGGGAGAAAATGGATATACAGGAGCAAAGTTTTTGTATATTATTATAAGCAATTGGTTTTAATTGGAATTATACTTTTGTAAATTATGATGTTACTTGCAATTACTAGGGCAACCACTGAAAAAAATGAATAAAAATATAATAAAAAATGACAATAGAATTGAAAGTCTTAACAATTTTCAACTTATCTACACACCTAACAAAACAGCCTCAGACTTCATGAGGCAAACACTGCTAGAACTGAAGGGAAAACTAGACAGTGTTATAAAAATTCTTAGGAAAGTCAATACTCCACTTCTAATAATGGATACAACAATTAGGCAAATGATCTTCAAGGAAACAGAACACTCGCATAACACTATAAACAAACTCTATGTAACAGACATCTCTATAACACTCCACCCAATAACAGTAGAACACAAATTTTTCATAAGTTCCCATGGAATGTTCTCTATCATAGACCATATATTAGGCCTTAAAATAGAATGAATACATTTAAAAAATTTAAAATTATGTCAAGTATTTTCTCCAACCACAATGAAATTAAATTTGAAATCAAGGACAATGAAATTTTTAAAATTCTTAAGTGTGTAAAATTTAGACAACACACTTCTAAATAACTATCGGGTTGAAAAGATACATGAGAAAAGTTAGAAGATACTTTGACACAAATTAAAATGAAAACATAATAGACCAAAACGTATGGGTCACAGCTAAAGAGGTACTTATAGAATTTTTAAAAATAGTGGTAAATGACTATTTTAAAAGAAAGAAAGATTTCAAATCAGTAACCTAAACATTTGATCGAGAAACTTGAAAAAGAAGAGAAAATTGAACTCAAAGTAAAAATGAAGAAAGAAATAATAAAGATTAAGGTATATATAAATGAAAGAAGGGATAGAAAACAATAGAGAAAACTTTTAGAAAAGTTGGTTCTTAGAAAAGATCAACAAAATTGACAAACATTTAGCTAGAGTGATCTGATAAGGCAAAAAAAGAGGACTCAAATTACTAAAATCAAAACTAAAATCAAGAATTTTAGGGCATTGCTACTGCCTTTACAAAAAATAAAAAGGGTTAGAAGGAAATACTCTTTGAAAAATTTTATGCAAAAAATTCATATATATAAAAGGGAAATATTTCTAGAATGACATAAACTCTTGAAACTGACTCAAGAAACAGATCATCTGAATAGACTTACAAATAAGGAGGTTATATTAGCAATTAAAAAACTTTACACTCATAAATACTGTCCCAGATGGCTTCACTAGTGAATTATACCAAACGTTTAAAAAAGAATTATCATCAATCTTTCACAAACTCTTAGCAAAAAAAAAAAAAAAAAAAAAAAAAAAAAAAAAAGAGATGAGAGCATTTATCTACTAATTCTATAAGGTCAGAATTATTCAGATACTAAAACTGTAAAAAGATTTCACTTGAAAATAAAAGACCAGTATAGACAAATATCCCTTTTAAATACAGACACATAAATCCTCACAATACTAGGCAACCAAATCCAGCAACATATTAAATATTGTATGTAAAAAGGATTACATACAATAATTAAGTGGGATTTATCCAAATAAAATGTTGGATAACACACAAACACCAATCATTATAACACATCATTATTATTAGAATAAAAGATGACATGATGATACAAGTAGATGTAGAAAAATAATTTTACAAAAGCCAACACCTTTTTATGATAAAACACTTACCACACTGCAAATAGAAGAGAATATCCTCCCTTGTGGGCAATAATCAAGATTCCAGGTCCTTCCTGGGTCTATGTGATGGCCAAGATGCCTCTTCCCCATCAGACATAGCAGAACTTCACTTTACTAATTGAGGACATTATTTAATGCAGAACTGAATAAAAGTGGGTTCCACCTTCTCTCTACCTTAGCCATTCCAATGGCTCTTATGGACCTCAGTTTCCTCATGTGCTTTTTGAAAGGGTCAAAGGGAGGACAGAAGAATTTGATGACATCTGAGGTAGCTTCCACTTATGTCTTATTCTAAAACACCTCGCTCTTTAGACTACCAGGTCATAAACAAGGTATCACCATGTGGCTACAGGAAGCACTCAGGTAAAATAGGGAGCTGCTTTGGCCAACCTATAAAAGGACAGAAAGAAGCAGGAGCCCCCCACTCCCCGCCCCCCAGTCCCATCTCTTGTCTGAGACTGAAACCTGGGCTGATGCCGTCTAACTCTGCACCTTTGCTATGACCCATGCCACCCCTCCTTGTCACACTCTGAAGATTTTCCCAGGGGCTTCTCATTCCACCTGCCATATTCCTCCCAGCTCCCCAACATAATGCAGCCAAGATCTCAGGCCCATCCCCTAGTGCTGTTTTGTGAGGACTGAACATTCACCGTGGCTCCCAGTCACAGCCCACTTACAGGTTTCAGCTCCACAGTCCGGGGAATCAAGGCAGAGCTGGGCCTCCTGAGCCCACACTGGCAAGAACCAGGAGATGCCAGTTTTGTCCCTGAGTTTCCCAGCCCTTAGCATTATGTGCTGTTTTCTGAGGACCCACAAGCTCTACCATCCTCAGACTCCCCATTGCCTCTGTCTACACTGCTCTTCCTTTTCCCTCCTAAGGGCCTGCATCACCCTCCTCCTTCAGTAGTCCATCAGGCCCATGCTCTGTCCTCGTCAAGGCAGTAACTACCTAAATGATGAACTCTATGTCCATGCCAGGCAAGGATCAACTCACCTCAATTCCAGAGGGACCATAGGATAACCCTGATTTACCTTCCCCTTTCCCTACTTCATCCCATATTTCTCTTTCTTTCCTTCTCCCACCTTCTGGGGCTTCCAGTTCCTTCTTACCCCATCACCATATCCAAAATACAGAACACCCTCAACCTGATTAAAAAAAGTATCTACAAAAACCCACAATTAAAATTATACTTAACAGTGAAAAAAATGAATGCTTCCTGCTGAGATGGGAACCAGACAAGGATGTCTTCTCTCACCACTTCTATTCAGCATTATACTGGAGGTTCTAGCTAGAGCAATTAGGAAAAAAAGAGAAAAGGAATGCAAATTGGACAATGTTTTAGTTTATTCTCACACTGCTATAAGGAAATATCTAAGACTGGGTAATTTATAAAGAAAATAGGTTTAATTGGCTCGTAGTTCCACAGGCTGTCCAGGAAGCATGATGCTGGCTGGCAATCTTGGGAGGCCTCAGGAAAGTTTTACTCATGGTTAACAGCAAAGCAGAAGTAGTTGTCTTCACATGCCTGGAGCAGAAAGAAGGTGGGGGAAGTGCCACACACTTTTAAGCAACTAGATCTCATGAGAACTCTATCAGGAGAAGAGCACCAAGGGGGGAAATCTGCCATCGTGATATAATCATGTCCCACAAGGCCCCAGCTCCAACATTGGGGATTACAATTTGACGTGAGATTTGGGTAGGGACACAAGTCCAATCCATATCAGAAAAGAGGTAAAATTATTTCTCCTTGCCAGTGATATATTTTGTGCATAGAAAATCCTATGGAATCCAAAATAAATTATTAGAACTTACTGATTCAGGAACGTTTCTGGATAAAAACTAATATATGAAAATCAGTATATATTTATGCAATAGAAATGAGCAATCTAAAAATAAAATTATAGAAATAATTCCATTTACAGTAACACCAAAAAATAAGAAATAAAAGAAGTGTAAGACTCATATACAAAATTCTGCAAAAATATTGGAGAAAGAAAAACGAATAATTGAATAAAAAAATTCCTAGTTAATGGATTGGAAGACTTAATGTTGTAAAGATAGCAATACTCCTCAACTTGGTACACAAATTTAATGCAATCTCTGTCAAAATCATATCTGCTATATGTACCAAAATTGGGAAGCTGAATCTAAAATAAACTCAAAATGGACTAAAGACTTAAACCTAAGACCTGAAACCAAAAAATTTCTAGAAGATAACATTGGAAAAACCCTTCTAGACATTGGCTTAGGCAAGGATTTCATGACCAAGAACCCAAAAGCAAATGCAATTAAAAACAAAAATAAATTTGTTTAAGCTTATCTTTGATTTTATTGCATGTGCTTTGGGTTCCTGGTCATAAATCCTTGCCTAAGTCAATGTCTAGAAGGGATTTTCTAATGTTAGACAACCCCATTAAAAAGTAGGTGAAGGATATGAACAGACGTTTCTCAAAAGAAGACATTTATACGGCCAACACACATGAAAAAATGCTCATCATCACTGGTCATTAGAAAAATGCAAATCAAAACCACAATGAGATATCATCTCACATCAGTTAGAATGGTGATCATTAAAAAGTTTGGAAACAACAGATGCTGGATAGGATATGGAGAAATAGGAATGCTTTTACATTGTTGGTGGGAGTGTAAATTAATTCAACCATTGTGGAAGACAGTATGGTGATTCCTCAAGGATCGAGAATAAGAAATACCATTTAACTCAGCAATCCCATTACTGGGTATATACCCAAAGGATTATAAATCATTCTACTATAAAGACACATGCACACGTATATTTATTGCCACCCTATTAACGATAGCTAAGACTTGGAATGAACCCAAACAGTTGTCAATGATAGACTGGATAAAGAAAATGTGACACATATACACCATGGAATACTATGCAGCCATAAAAAAGAATGAGTTCATGTCCTTTGCAGGAACATGGATGAAGTTGGAATCCATCATCCTCAGCAAACTAACACAGGAACAATAAACCAAACACCACATGTTCTCACTCATAAGTGGGAGTTGAACAATGAGAACACATAGGCACGGTGAGGGGAACATCACACACCAGGGCCTGTCGGGGGGTGGGAGGAAATGGGAGGGAGAGCATTAGGACAAATACCTAATGCATGAGGATCTTAAAACCTAGATACGGTGTTGATAGGTGCAGCAAACCACCATGGCACATGTATTACTACGTAGCAAACCTGCATGTTCCGCACATGTATTTCAAAAGTTAAAGTAAAACAAAAACAAAAACAGATGAATAGCTTGTACCTAATGAAACTAAAGAGCTTTTCCATGGCAAAAGTAATAGTCAGAAGAGTAAACAGTCAAACCATGGAGTGGGAGAAAATCTTCACAATCTATATATCTGACAAAGGACTAATATCCAGAATCTGCAATGAACTCAAATCAGGAGGATAAAAACAATCGCGTCAAAAAGTGGGCTAAGGATATAAGTAGACAATTCTTAAAATAAGATATACAAATGGACAATAAACATATGAAAAAATGCTTGACATCACTAGTGATCAGGGAAATGCAAGTCAAAACCACCATGCAATACTACCTTACTCCTGCAAGAATGGCCATAAAAATTAAAAAAATAAATAAATAGTAGATGTTGTCATGGATGCAGCAAACAGGGAACACTTCTACACTGCTGGTGGGAATGCAAACTAGTACAGCCATGATAGAAAACAGTGTGGAGATTCCTTAAAGAACTAACAGTAGAACTACGATTTGATCCAGCAATCCCACTGCTGGATGTCCACCTAGAAGAAAAGAAGTCATTATTCAGAAAAGATACTTGCACGTGCATGTGTATAGCAGCACAATTCACAATTGCAAAATTGTGGAATTGACTCAAATGCCCATCAATTGACAAGTGGATAAACTATGGTATATATGTATGATGGAATACTATGCAACCTTAAAAGGAATGAATTAACAGCATTTGCAGTGACCTGGATAAGATTGGAGACTATTCTAAGTAAAGTAACTCAGGAATGGGAAACCAAACATCTTATGTTCTCACTGATATGTGCGAGCTAAACTATGAGGACAGAAAGGCATACGAATGATACAATGGACTGTGCGGACTTGGGAGAAAAGAGTGGGAGGGGTGAGGGATAAAAGACTACGGATATGGTACAGTGTATACTGCTCGGGTTATGGTCACATCAAAATCTCCCAAATCACCACTAAAGAACTTACTCATGTAACCAAATACCACCTGTACCCCAATAACTTATGGAAAAAATTAAAATAATAAGATAAATAGGGACAAGCGGCCATGCATAGTGGCTCACACCTGTAATCCCAACACTTTTGGAGGCCAAGGTGGGTGGATCACCTGAGGTCAGGAGTTCAAGACCAGCCTGGCCAACATGGTGAAACCCCATCTCTACTAAAATTACAAAAATTAGCTGGGCGTAATGGTGTGTGTCTATATTCCCAGCTAATCAGGAGGCAGAAGCAGGAGAATCTCTTGAACCCAGGAGGCAAAGGTTGCAGTGAGCTGAGATTGTGCCACAGCACTCCGGCTGGGTAATAGAGCATAACCTTGCCTCAAAAAAATTAACTAAAAATATTAATAGGGGAAAGGAAAGGGGTCAGAATAGCCTAAGAAATCCTGAAAGAGACAAAGTTAGAGGACTCGTACTTCCAGATTTTAAAACTTACTATAACCATGATACTATACCATATACTATAACCATGATAATACTGGCCTAAGAATGAACACTTTTCAATGGATAAGAATTGAGAACCCAAACAAAAACCCTACACTTTTGGTCAAGGATACCAAGACAATTCAGTGCATGCAAGAATAGTGTTTTTGACCAATGGTGATTGGAAAGCTGGATACCTATACTACAAAGAATGAAGTCGAACGCCTACCTCATACTATATAAAAAGTAACTAAAAATTTGGCATAGACCTACATGTAAGAGTTAGAACTTTAAAAATCTTATAAGAAAGTAGAGGAGTAAATCTTTATGATTTTTAGTTTAGGCAATGGTTTCTTAGTTATGAACCACAATTGCAAGTGACACAAAATAAATAAATTGGACTTCATTACAATTATGATTATTATTTTTGCTTTAAAGGGCACCATTAAGAAATATTAAAAGGCAATTCAAAGAATGGGAGAAAATGTTTGCAATTCTCATAACGCTGTAAACAGTATTCTCTTGTATCCAGAATATATCAAGAAATTTTATAACTTCACAATAAGACGACGCATAATTCACTTAAGAAATGAGTCAAGAATTTGAATAGACATTTCCCAAAGAGGATATACAAATGGACAACAAGCCCACAGAATTATGTAAACATCATTAGTTAGTAGAAAAATGCAAATCAAAATCACAAGGACATACTATTTTGTGCCCATTAGTATGGCTACAATTTTTAAAAGACAATAGCAAAGTATTGGCAAGGATGTGGCATAACTGGAGCCCTCAGACATTGCTGTTCCATTGTAAAATGATGTTGCCACTTTGGAGAACAGTTTTTCAGATTTTCTAAACATAAAATGTAGAATAATATCATAATGTAGTTATTCAAATTCTAGGTATATACCAAAGGGAAATGAAACAAATATCAAGAGACCCCCCCACCCCAAAATTGACACAATCCTAATGTCTATCAACTGCTAAATGAACAAAGTGTGGTTTATCTATGCAATTGAATATTATTCTACAATAAAGTAGATGAATGAAGGATACGTGCTGCACCATAAATGAACCTTGAAAACACTGTGCTCAGTGAAAGAATACAGTCACAAAGGATCACATGTTGTATTACTCTACTTACATTAAAGGTCCAGAATAAATAAACCCATCAGACAGAAAGTAGACTTGGATTGTTAGGGGTTGAATGGGGAGTAACTGCTAATGAGGTGATAAAAATAGGAAAATTAGAGTGGTGATGGTTGCACAATTCTGGGAACATTCTAAAAACCACTCAATTGTATATTTTTAAATTGTGAGTTTTATGATAGATAAATTATATCTCAATGCTATTATTAAACTATAGTAAAATTATCAAATATCTTTTGCCTACATTCTGTAAATTTACCCCATATTTTCCAAATGTGCTTCTTTCTCACATAGATAGATATATAGATATATTCATTATAGGTAATGCCAACTTTGATTACTTGAGGGCAAATTTCTCCACTTTATTATTATTTTCCCCTTTATACTTAATAAATATATTTTCAATAATGTTAATGTCCCAATTTTCATAACAACTTTACTTAGTTTTAGCTTAGAAATGTGTGTGTGTGTGTGTGTGTGTGTGTGTGTACCTGTGTGTTAGTAAAAAGGATTGGAAGGTAGTTGTCAAAGTATAGGGGATAAAAAAACTAGATGTCCAAACCTATTTTTTTAATTCTGATTAAGCCCTTACTAATTTGAATTTCATATGACTTTCAACTCTGGGAAAATGAATTATAGTAACTCTGGATAGTGGTTTAGCAGTAAAAATGGTAAGAGAAATATAAAATTGAATAATTGATATAATGGAATTAAAAAGCTAAGCTAATATCGTATTTATTGGAGTTCTACAGCTTTCTTATTATTAAACCCCGTGTTTATGCTTCTTAAATATCGTGTGTTGCTTCTTAGGTATCTACACACACTGAGTACTTGACAAAGATTATATCATCTGCCATTTAATTTATGTCCACATGTATTTGCTGAAAGTTAAAAATTTAGTCACTTCAAAATGTACAGAGATACATTAGTCTGCTTGTTTGACATTTTAAATGATTGATAAATTAAATACACAGCAAGCCTCTGTACCAAATCTGGACCTTAAGATACCTCAATGTTTCCATAGCATTTGAAACATGAGATGAAGAGAGACCAGAAGATGCAGGAACACAGTTAAATACACTTTCATTCTCGTATTTCTGATTTGCTCCTCCATAAGGGACTCTAGTTTCATGTGGACCCAACTTTTAAGGAATTCCAGGAAAAAGAATGTCCATGGTTTTCTGTAATCTGTGAACTAAGTAGGCTAAAATTATGCTATATTTCACAGAAGTCTCTATTTTTGAGTGAGGTTCATCCAGCATAAAAAATTACACAGTTCACTCAAAACTTAATTCAGAAAGCAGAAAACTCCTCAAAGTAAATCCTTAAAAGTATTTTCTTCAACCTGAGCTCTCTGTACACACTCAAAAGAATCAAATGAACAGCTCTTTTTAAAGTGATGTTTTCACCTTGTAGATAATTGCTTTATGTTCAAACTCAGTGTTTCTATGTACACGTTTTAATTCTATGTTCCATTTCTAACAACCTTGCTCTCACATATGTTCATTTTATGATAATGAAAATGTCTACTTTATATTTACCTGGGTCTACATCTGAACTTGTAGCACACTCTGTATGTCCACCCATATGTCCTTATCCACATTTCACCCTATTTTCCCTACTTTAGAAATCAGGGAACTGTAACTTAATAAAAATATTTCTAGTTATGCTGGAAGAGAAATCCAGGTCTTGAGAATTTGATTTACATACTCCTTCTGTTAAATCATACTTTTGTTCAAGACTGAATGGATGTGATGATTTTGAACACCCAGGAATATGTGTTGGAGTATTTTCTATGAAAAAAAAATTTTCTTTTGTAAGCAGTTATAGTGTATGAACCCTCATTTACACAACTCTGAAATCTTCAATCATGTAAATCAAAATTCATAGACATGTTTACTACATTTTAATACATGTTGTATTTTACATAAAAAATGTACTGAAGCTGGCAAAAGAGCCTTATAAAGCAAATGGTCCTTATAAATCATAAATCCAGGTAACTGACCACTAGCTAAATGGAGTTGTAAAATATGTATCAGTGGCTAGAATTTGTGTGTGATTAGGTTAACGTAAATAGGCTAAACCTTGGTGCTATCCTTTGGATTTGTTCTTAATATGTAGCAATGCATGTATAAAAACAGCTAAAACAATCAGACCCAAATTGTCTACACACTAAACAGCATGACAGATTTTAGACAAATTGCCATCATCCTGCTTCATTTTGCTTATCTTATTGATGTATTTGTCTCTTTGATGTTTGATTTATGCATTTTATTCAGTCCACCTTTTGTTTTGAGCTAATAGTAAAGCTAGCTTTACTATTTTCATTGTGGACATGTAGAAAAGTTCAAATATTTTTGTAGTAGTTGAAATGGTACCTTTGAACTTGAAAAGCATAAGACCAATGGGGGTTTACTTTGGTTTTAAAATTTATGCCCTACAAAATGGAAGACATGACAAGCTGAGTCTCCAACTCATTTGGTTTGGTTGAATTTAATTCTTATGCCATTTTTTGTGGATTAATTAAAACTCTACTTTTCATTTTAAAGTATATACAATATTTTGTCTTCAACATCAAAAACAAAACAATATTCTGGCTATCTTGTGTGAAAGTGCATGAAGACAAGAGCAATGGACCTATGAATCTCTCATTTATCCTCAAGGCCTGATATATAAGAAGTAGTCAATACTTAATTTCTTAAATGAACAAATGTTTGAGTGAACGTTATCTTTCTGGTTTGACACACACCAAATCTGGGAATGGAGAGTGGAGACTGCATACAGTGGGAATGTGGCTTACTAAATAAGTCATTTTGATGAATTCAATGGAATCTCATGTAACTAGCCAAGTTTGAAAATTTTACTTGATTTTTGCCATTTAATTATTTCTAAGCTTCTGCCTGTAATGTACAAATGGCATACATTAATTTCTCACTGTCACATGATTTCTCAGGTTGGTTACTAGCTCTGCTAGTCAGTTTTCTATAATACTCTCTAGAGTATCACATTATCTTTTGACAGACTGGTAGTTAAGCTAGGTCTTCATTAGAAAGGGAGGACAATATATTGGTTTTAAGCATTCTTAATAATGAGATGATTTTTTTCCTAACAAAATAACAAAATTGAAATGTAATATATTAGTAATGAGTATTACAAAGCTTACTAATTTCATTTACATTCATTCATCCAATAAACATTACTCACAATTTCAGGCACCTTATTATGTGCTAAGTAATGTTTACCAAGTTATTCCAGTGACCTTTTAATACATTATTATTTCTAGACCTACTGGAAATAAGGTTGAATTTAGCTTGACATAAATGTATTAACACTTGCTGTTAGCATAAGTGCAGGGATTTAGAATTCTCCATCTATGTTTGTTAGACAATAAGTAGTTAATAAATAACTTTTAATTGATACATTGATAGATCCTTTCTATCAGAGCTAATTAATTGCAGTAGAAAAGATGGGCTATGTTATGATGAAGAAACATACAGTAGGTTATATAGATTATATTAGTATTTCTAATTATTTACTCTCCTTCAGCTCAGGGCATCCATCCCCATTGGTTTCTTGTGACTTGTAGTGCCTCCTTATAGAATAACGTATATTCCTACTCCATTGCCATGGGGCAAAGCCATTTGTCTTGCTTTTGCCAAGGGAACATGAAAGGGCATGACGAATATCACATTCAAACAGACACTTTAATGGCCATTGTATGGTTTCACCCTCTTTTCTCATTAGCATTAGGGCAAAACAGGGGCTGCTTCCTAGGTCTACATCCTTGGATGGAGAGTACTTCTAAAGTAGAAATTCAGAGCTGGGGCTGACCCAAACCATCATGTAACATGAGAGAAAAATAAGCGATTGTTATTGTAAACCACTAAAAATTTGGGATTCTTTGTTCTTGCACCCTTTTTTAACAAAAGCTGATCAATATAAATAACAGAGTCATTCTCACTCATTCTACCTGTCTGTTCTATGTGGTCTATGCTCTGTTCTTCATTGTCCTCCCTCAAGGACCACATTTCATGGAGCTGTTACCACTTTGGCAGGTAATGTGGCAGAGAGAAAGTAACATGGCAAACCCTGCTCCAGCAGTTGACGTTTCCTCCAGAAAAGGACACACCTCAAGTTTCAAAGATCAACGCAAGTCACATAATTTACTTTAATTAAAGGGAATGAAAGGAAGAAAACTGGCAAACAGTGAAAGATCACCACAAAAGTGAACACTCCAGAGTTTACAGTCTCTTTCAGAACTGATTGAGTATATCAGGCTTCTTTTGCAAAGAAGGATTCAGGTTTGGCTTTGAACATTCTCACAGAAAAGACCTTTATGCGTGACACTTTTTAATTGCCAGTACTAATACAGAATAAAACAGGACTGAAGACAGCATAGAAAAAGTTCTACATTTTCATTTGAGTGAGTTCATCACTTATAATTTGGTATTTAAGAACAAAAGCTAAAACAATCCTGTTCATTAATTTGCAATACATTTTCCCGAAGATAGAGTGTTCTATATCTGTGCTGTCCAATATGGTAGCCACTTTCAACAGGGGGCTGCTGAGCCCTTGAAAGGTGGCTAGTGTAAATGTGGATAGCCAAAAGTGTATCCTATCAGAGTTCAGGTTTAGAAGCAAATCTGTTTTCAGAGAAAACAGTTTTCATCTGTTCTCAGCTTTGTCCTAGGAAAGCATCCAACTTGTACTTTTTTCCATTTTAGGTTTTCCTTTCTTGTGGGCAGATTTCCTAAAGATTGGGACTATCTGCCACCATTTTTGGAATAATCAGAAATACACTGAGGTTGTATCTTAAGAGCAATTACTGCCATAAAGCTATACTCTGGAGAAACATACTTTAAGGATCCCCATAGATTTCATGATCAAGAGAATGGATATGAGTATTTTCAGAAAATTTCCAGTAATTTCAAATTATAAGGTAGACAATAGTCTTCATTTATAGACCACAGATCGTTTGCTTTGCTGTTTTTCCTAACTTCTGTTGTGCATATACAAGTGTCCATTTCACTTCTTTGTGTTGGATGATTAATAGGCATCTTAAACTAAACGTATTCTACAGTTGAAATCTTTAGTTTCTTCCCCAAATTTTAGCTGCCCCCAGCATAATCTGTCTCAAAATAATGTTACTCTATTTTAAATGCAAAAATGGAAGTCATTTCTAATTCCATTGTCTCTCTCACAACCTCATCCCATTCATCATTAGCACATTCCCCTCCTCAAAATATATACAAATCCAAGTCCTCATCATGGCCTCCACTGCTGCTTCCCTAACTTACATGACCATCATCTTTGTCCAAAACTGTTGTGTGCTAGCTAATGGACCTCTTACTTCTTAATTGGCTTCCTGTCTCCTTACTGTATTTTTTTCCCAGTAAAAAATTAATTCTTTTAAAACATAAGACAAATTTCAACACCCCCCTGCACAAAAACCTTTTAAGGTTTACAAGGCCCTTATTATTTGGTTCCTGGCTACCCTCTTACCTTGGCTGAATAAGCTTCTTTGCTGTTCCTTGAACACATCAAACAACTTCCCACCTCAGGCCCTTCGCACTTGCCATTCTTTCTGCCCTAAATGCTTTTTTCTCCAAAGATCTGTAGGGCATGCTTTCTCTTTTTATTCAAGATTCTACTAAAAAGCATCTCTTCAGAGAGGCCTTTTCTAACTCTATTATCTAACTACCCTTATTTTGTATCTTCTCACTTTGTTTTTATTTTTTCTCACTAATTTCCACCTGAATTTATCTCATACATTATTTGTTTAGTTTTTTTGTTTTAATCAGTTCTCCCCCCCCCACAGGAATGTAAGCACCATAAGGTCAGGCTTGTTATCTTACTGCTCTATTCATATTTCCTAAAATATGGTTGGGAACAGAGTAAAGGGCAAATAAACATTTGTTGTATGAACAAATGAATCTCTAAATAATTATGCAAACATTGAATATGCTCTTTGGTAAAACGACTTTGTGATTTGGAACTAGGTCGCCTTAGACGAAGTCCATTAAGAAATCATTAGTTCCCTGCTTGTCTGGTAATTCCAAAGGCAATTAATTATAAATTGAAAACAAATTCATTTTATGTATAATGTATTTTTGAATAATAATTCACTAACGCCTCAGAAAAATGAACACAAGCGGTTATGGTTTTGTGATTAAGTCAATTTCTATCAGACTTTTGTGCTATGGGTTTGGTTTTAAAGTGGTCGAGCAATTATATAGCAGTTCATATTTTGTCTGAAAAGTTAGCTTTTAAAAGACATTTACTGGTTTTAAGAAATGGCCAATAGTTTGTGGCCAACTAACAGGAAAATTTTCAATTACTTAAATTATTTTCTGATCCCAGAATGCTTTACACGCTGTATCTAACAAAGCATCAGTAACTGATTTCTAAAGAAACCACTGATAACATTCCATACTTTCACTCCTCTTCAGGGCATTTTGTTGTTTAAAGAGGGAGAATGATTTCAGAGGCTCATAAAGCCTTTTAAAGACTGCACGGCCTGAGTGCTCACCTGGACTTTTAAAATATCTAAGGCAGATGTCCTCCATGCACTTAAATAAATTGCATTCCCCAACATCTTGTTCTATTGACCTACCTCCTTTTCCTTCATCTTGTTTTTCCATTTTCTCATCCTTGACACCTGATTCTTAGCCATGGCTCTGAGGCTGGTCTTGCCAGATGAAAACCTCGTCTGGTCAGGCTTCCTCTCCTAACTATCTGAGGGTCTCATGTAAAAATTCTATTTCCAGTCTCTCTTCTGACTGCAATTGTTACAAATTCTTCTCTCTAAAATTGACCTTCACAATTCATGAGCTTCAGTTTTGTAATGCTCAAATTATACTGTTTACAAGGAAAATTATCTAGGTCTGTCTCTTTATTTTATTAGATTTGCTAGCTGTTGAATCACATAAAAGAAACTCTATTCTTACCAAGACAAATCTGCAGAGGATATTAATAGAAAACCTTAATTAATCCCCTGAAATTCTAGTGTTTCCCATTTCTCAGAAGAGAAAACTGAGGCTCAAAGAAATTAAATGATTTTTCTCCAGTTTTACTGTGGTAATAACTAATGAAGTTGGAGTTCAAAACAAGTCATACATTATTGTAAATTCCCTGCTATTTCTGCTATATTATTGATGCAAAACATATATTTTAAAAAGCAAATTTTAACATGCAATAAATGGTAAAAAGAAAAAAAGACTCCACAAACTTAAAAGCCTTGTATCAGACTTTGAAACTTGTTCTAAAGCCTTAAAATTAAATTCTACTTTCAATGATCCTGGAAGGAGCCTTTGGCATTACATCATTATTCTTTCAAAATTTAACTAATTTAAAGGTGACATGAATAAAATATTCATTAAAACTACAGTAGCCATTTATCTATGACCTTTAACAAAGCTGCTATTAACTTTCAATTGACTCACAGTTGTAGATTGAACCTTACCTAATAAAGTATCCATTCCTTTCTAAACCTTCCTGGTAGAGTTTTGATTTACATCTAAAAACTGTCTATAAATATTGTACTTTAGCCAGCTCCATGCTTCCTACTTCTTATTTCTTAAATCACTGTAATGCTTCAAGCCAATATTATTCCTAGTATTTTAGTAAAGAACATCTCCATTAAATACATCTGAAGCTCTCTATTTTAATTACTGGTTTCTTTAATCTAGTTTTCCTTATAGGGAATTGCAATGCCATGTGATTTTTTAAAGATTCAAAAATGTTCCCAGGTGAACTAATTATGCCATTTATTTCCATAACTATTGGAGTAGAACCTTCTGAGGGATCTTTCTGATGGATCTGTGTCCCTTGACTGTCCCCAGAAGCTCATTCCTGATATTTTACATGCACAAGATACAAATGTGTACTTAGTGTAGGATTAAATACTCATCATCTATGTGAATGAAATCTGCCTAAATATCCAAAGCCTAATTGATTTGAAATTACATTTTAGTACATAATAATTAAACATGCAGAAGGAGGTAAAGGAGGAAAAGATATGATAGAAAACAGAAATTCCAGGTCTTTTTACTCTAGATAGCTGCCATTCTCCACCTTTCTCTACCTTGCTTTGCTCCTTTCCCAGAGAGATTAACCTGGTATCCACCCCAACAGTGGTTTCCTACGTTCTCTGATCTCTGGTTAGGTTTGGTTGTTGCGGGCTTAGAAGCAGGAAAGGGGATTCGTGTCAGGGTATTCTGGGTATTTATTTTGCTAGCTCTTTCCCTACAGGATTGTCTTGGGTTCAGTTGTGAGCCTCCAACTAATATTACTGTTTCTTCCAAAGTGATTTTCTGTGTATACCTCTTTTCTTCTAGTTCTGGTAATGATTCCTTTCTCTCTTTGTCTCTTTAGCTCTAAAGAGTTAAAACAGCCTCACAGCTACTCATGTCAGATTACTGCACTATTCCTTTTGGATCTCCTTTACTCGCACAGAGTGCCTTTGTAAATAACTCATTCTGGGTTTACTATAATTTAAGTGTACCATTTCTTTCCTTTTGGGATCATGATACCTACACTTTTGAAGCCTAAAGTTTTTTTCTTAACTGTATGAATTATATTCACCTGGAAGTCAGGAGCCATGACTTGGTCACTAGGCATGATAGTAAATTTGTTCCAGATTTAATCAACATCAAATGACTTCTTTTTTTAAAGATTCAAAAATGTCCCCAGGTGAACTAATTATGCCATTTTTGTATAATAATATACTTCTAAATTTATATTATGTCACTGTGATGCTTCAAGTCAGTCTTATTCCTTACATACTTGTATATATCAGAAAAAAGATATCTTTATTAAGTACATTTAAAACTCTCCATCTTATTAAACATTTTAAAAAATTGTTTTAAATGTTTCTAAAAATTTTTCTAAAAATAAATGAGCAAACATGGTATTTTATTAATTTTATTTTAAACAAACTTTATATGATCTTTAAGAAATGATAGACATACATTAGTTAGGATACAATATAAGGAATTAGAAGTAATGTGGAAGCCCAGATTGTATTCTTTCTGAGTTGTTGGCTTAGTACGTATTTCCTGACAATCAAAATATTATACTTAAGTTTCTTAAGGGGCCCATTTTTAAAGTAAGTGAATGGTTACTTTGGAGACTTCCACTTAGTGGCACCCATGCTCGTGGCAGACAATGCTTCTGCCACAAGTAGCTAGGAAAGATGGATGAAATATGATAACCATCTACTTGGAGATGGTGGAGAGCTATTCAAGTTAAGATCCTAGACAGGAAAGAATCACAGAGGAAAGATTAGAAACCAGTAGACAATGACACCTTTAAGTGCTGAAATAAAGTAATTGTTAATCTATACTTTACACATACTATGCCATTCTATACACAGTGAAAATATTCTTTAAAAGTGATGGTGTAATGAAGACATGTTCACACAAAGAAAATCTGATAGAGATTTTTCACTGGCAAACTCATACTCAGAGAAATAGTAAAGGGAGCTTTTCAGGCTGAGGGTAGGGGATTTAGCCCAAAAGTAGGTGAAAGGAAAATAAAGAAACTGATCAGGTGGGAAAAAGATAAAACAAATATTAAGATGGTGGATATTAAACTAAATATATCATTAATTGCATTATAAATAAATGAAGAATAAACCCCAATTAAAAAATTGTCATGATAGATGAAAAGGTAAAACACAACATATGCCACACATAAAATGTAAATATAGAAATGATAAAGAAAAAAGCAGAAAAAGGTAACAGTTACTATAAAAGAAAGGTAGTATACTTATGTTTTTATTAAGTAATACATATTTTAATATTTCTATATGGTTATAGATAAACACATTCAAAATCATAATGGTAGACTTTTAACTGATGGAGCAAACAGACAAAATATTGTAATAACATGGATGATCTGAACAACATGATTAATGAAATTGATGTAATCGACATTTTCAGACCATTATATCCAGCAGTGACAGGGCACACATTTTTCATGTGTATATAAAATATTTACCAATATTCACCAATTTACCAATATGCTGGGTCATAAAACAGGTCCCTAAAATTTCAAAGCAATGAAATAATTTGATGTATATTTTTTTAAAATCTGAAAATTTAACTAGAAAATTAAAAAATGTTTAGAAATTTAAAATGACACTTCTCTAATAACACAAAGTTCTAAGACTACATTATAAATTGATAAATATTTTGAGCTGAACAATAGTGAAAATCAAGCAGGTTGAACTTGTAGAATGTAACTAATACTGGCCTTAGGGAGAAATTTATTACTTTAAGCTCATATATTGGAGAGGAAAGGTTAAAATTTATCCAGTTATCTCAGGAAAATGGATACACACAGAATATTCAAAACTGAGGAAATTAGAATAAAGGAAATCTTAAAAATAAGAACAGAAAATAATGAAACACATATCAAACATATAGCAGAGAAAAGCACAAATCCAGAAGCTCGTTCATTAAAAAGACTAATAAAATTAATCATCATCTAATCAATCTGTTCAAGTAAAAAAGAGAAAAGGTACAATTCACCAAAATAAGAAATGAAAAAGGCTAACCACAATAGATTATACAAACATAAAAATATAATAAGAAAACATTACAAATTTGTAACAATGAATTAAAAAATGCAGAGCAGTAGACAATTTATTCTAATTAGAACACGTATTAACAAAACTGACAAAAGAAGAAATAGAAAATTTGAATAGTTGTATCTATAAAAATATTTAATACATTACTAAAAGCCTTCCAATAAAGAAAATGTCAAGCTAAATATTTTCACTAATGAATTCTTCCAACCACTTAAAAAATAAATAGTTCTAATATTGAACAAATGCTTTCAGGATACAAATAAAAGGCAAAACTTGTCAGTGTTTTAAAAGACCATCATAACCTTTATACCATAACCTGAGTTAAATCAGATCCAGTGATATAAAGGAAAAATAAAATATTCAAAAGAGATTTTATTCTAGGAATTAAAGACTGAATTAACATTTGAAAATCAATACATGTAAACCCTACTGTGACGGCATAGAAAAGATATGCCTTAAGATAAACCCAATAAATACTATAAAGCTTTTCATAAAATTCAACACCCATGCATTATAAAAAATCCTAAGCAAATTATTAATAGAAATAAACTTCTTTAATATCATAAGAATGATTGCCAAAACAAACATATGCAAGCCTATAAAAACATCTGCCTATTCATGAGTTGTCAACAACTTTTCCTTGGAGATGTGGAATGAGACAAAAATACCTATGCTACCAATTCTATTCAATATGGTGGTAGAGGTTCTAGTCATTGCAATAAAGCAAGGAAAAGAAAAGCATAAGAATTGGAAAAGGAAGAAATTAAGCTGTAACTATCTGGAGAGAATATGATTATGCCCATAGAAATATAAAAGTATTTAGAGACAAGCTATTAGAAATAATGCTAAGGTCATTATATATCTATATAATATATATAGATATATAAAATACACATATATATATACAAAAATAAATTTTATTTTTATATGCCAGCCACAAATAATTGTAAATGAAATAAAATACAATTTACTAAAGTATCATAAAATTTCATATACTAAAGATAAGGATGCCTCAGACTTCAACAAAATAATGTACAAAATATTATTGAGAGAAATTAATGAAGACCTAAATGAATGGAGGATTATAATAGGTTTATGGTTTGCAAAATAATTTAAGATTTCAATTTGCCCAAAATAGATCTATAAATTGAAAGAAATCACATTTAATATACTAGCATGTTAGTTTTGTTGTTGTTTTGGTGGAAGTTGATAAACTGATTTAAAAATGTCAAAAGGCAGAGGGCCTAGAAGGGTCAAGACAGTGCTGAAGAACAAAGCTAGAGGACTTGCACTATCAGATATCAAGACTTACTATAAACCTAAGGTAATGAAGATGGTGTGGTATTGGTGTAAGGATACCCAAACCAATGAAACAATTAGCACAACATGTCAGCCAGAAGCAGACTTCCACAAATATACCACTTGTTTATAATAAGCGAGACACTGCTGTAGAGTGAAGAAGATGACAGCCTTTTCAATAGGTAGTTTTAGGTAAATTGGAAGATTATACAGGAAAAAAATTAATCTTATATCTCATACCATAAAGATGTATGATTTCTAACTGGATCACTGACCTGTGAAAGAGAAACCAATCAACGTTCTATAAAAAAAAAAAACACAACAGAGTATCTTCATGACTTTGAAGTATACAAGGTTTTTTAAACAGGACACAAAAATACTAGCTGTAAAGAGGAAAAAGAAAGACTAATTGTGCTACATTTAATATTAAGACTTTCTATTATTTAACAACATTAAAATAGTGAACATTTAACTCACAAAGATAGGACAAAGGACTCATTTTTTAAAATGGTAAAAAAATAAAAAGAGAATGATCACCCAAATGAAAAATAGTTAAACAACTTAAAGTGTCACCTTATAAAGGAAGATATCTACATAGCAAACAAATGTAGGAAAAATAACTTATTCTCATTTGTCATCAGGGAAAAAAACTTTAAATTGCAAATAAATAACCATTATATATACATCAGAATAGCATTACAATTAAAGGACTTATAATACCAAATATCATAAGAATTTGGCAAAACTGGGATTTTTTTACACTGCAGTGGAGCCAAAATGGAAAAACACTATTGAAATCACTCTTGTAACCAGCTTTAAACTTAGGAATATATACTAAAATTTATCATGTGTACACTTTGACACATCAGTTCCACTCCTGGATATATGTCCAAAGGAAATATATATATAGTAGTTCATCAAAAATTCTTTAAAAGAATGTTCACAGCTGTATTATTCATAAGAGGTAAATACAGGAAGTGACTTAACAGGATAATTACATAACTTATTTAAATACAGTATGGAATATTTTACAGTAGATTATCATAAAACAATAAGAATAAAAGATGTTTTATTGCTACATACAACAACATGATTTTGAAAGTTATAAGTTAAGGCACTGATTACTTTTGGAGGTGTCAGTGACTGAGAGTGGAAAGTGAGGCTTTCTGAGATGCTGCTAATACTATTTTTTTTTTTTAATTTGAAGCTACTTAGAATGGGTGAATAATTATTGAGCTGGTGTGTATGTTATACTTTACATAAAATGATTATTCAAAAATATAAGTTTTTCAGAAAAATAATAGAGCTCTTTTATAATAAACAAAACAAAAAATAGCAAAACATTACATATTCTAAGTTACCCGTTGTCACAAGTAGGCTTAGTGTATTTAGGTGATATAAACAGCGTCCAATAGTTAATAGACTACTACATGAAACAGACAATCTTTTAATCAAACACCATTTATGCTTGAGGTAGTGGTGCAAGAGGAAGAATTTCTTTGGTTGTTTGGATGGCTCCAATCCTCAGAGGCTTTTTGGAAGAAGTTATTTTTCCATAATCATCTCCTTTACACCTTTTTTACCTCTTTACCTGAAGGAGCAGTTCAGGGAGAAGAACATGAGAACCTTGAAGGCAATTTCAGAAAGTAGTCTTACTCCTTGTTTCCCCCTCCCTTCTAGTCTCCATTTTCAGAAAGTATGCGTGTTTCTTTTTGTAGTTTGGGGACAAAATTTAGCATTGGAGTACGTTAACATTTCATCAAGAGTAAACATTCATTTAAAGCAATTATTCTGTGACCCAAAGCTTAGCAGTGGGCTGTTTCATAGCAATTAACAAATTGACTGTACCAATACCTTAAAATAAGACGTATGCGATTTTTTTTAACCATCTTTAGCCATGGAATTTTTGGATTCATGCCATTACTATCAGATGTCTACTTTCAGATAACTCTGTCTGAAGTCATATAAATCTGCTAAAGATTCTTCATTTATGAATAACCAGAAGACTGAGAGATTCTGGCTCCATAGAGCCGGGGAGTTTTTAGTGACAACTACAAAAAGCTTTCTAAAGGGGTTCTATGTTTCCACTCTTGCTCCCTTCCTGCCTTGCTCCCTTCCTGCCCCCTTCACTGTCCTCATGGTCTGCTCTTACTGAAGTAGCCAGAAAAGATATTTTTATTGCCATGCACACAACTCTCTTAATAGTTTCCCATCGAATTTGTAATCTGTGTTACCATGCCTATCGATATGGTTTGGCTCTGTGTCCCCACCCAAATCTCACCGAGAATTATAATAATCCCCACATGTTGTGGGAGGGAGCCAGTGGGAGGTAACTGAATAATGAAGGCAGGTTTTTACCATGCTGTTCTTGTGATAGTCAATAAGTCTCATGAGATCTGATGGTTTTATAAAGGGGAGTTCCCCTGCACATGGCCTCTTTCTTGCTGTCATGTAAGACGTGCTTTGCTCTTCCTTTACCTTCCACCATGATTGTGATGCCTCTCCAGCCAGGTGGAACTGTGAGTCCATTAAACCTCTTTCCTTTATGAATTACCCAGTTTTAGGTATGTCTTTATAAGCAGCATGAGAATGAACTGATACACCAATGAAACCCTAGTGCTTTAGGTAGTGATGTGTTAGTAAATGTTTAACAACCCACTCTCTGGGGGTAGAAGAGTCCTGATTTGTAGCATTTACTGATTTCCATGGTGTAAATGCTCCTACCATGGGTAACTTTAAGATACAAAAGCTCAACAAGGAGTTCACAAAATTCCTGAAAATTTAACAGTAAGGCTGTGTAACCCTCTTTGAGCTTGCTCCAGCACACTCCTTGATCTCAGCTACCCCTCTGCCCTAATTTCATTCCATCTCCCACCTTGATTATCCCATTTCAAGCTTCTTGTTTCTCTCCTCTTACTCTTTAGTCTAATTTTTCTTACAATTCTCTACTTTTTTATATTAGAATATAAACTGTGTGGAGGCAGGGATTATATCCCAGAATCTGGAAGGGTATCCAGAGCTATGAGCCAAAGATGTGTCTTCACATATGCTTAGCAAGGATAGAGCACTGTTATGCATCAGTTTTTGTAGTCACACATGTCACTCAGAAAATTCCAATACAATATTAGTGAATAGGGGAGATTAATTTTTCACAAACTTTCTTTTTTGCAGAATAGATCCTGTATTGTTATTCTAAAGAATGAATACCTTTGAAATGTTTCCAGCTTCTAACTGAGCTTAATTTGTTACAAATGAATGAGAGAGAGAAATGAAAAGAAGGCATACTTGCTGATTAATCAAATTAAAGGAGAAGCATATATTTTAACTTTGTCTTAAGGTAGCTTATCATCTTAGTGAGCAGATTAATAGCTTTTCATGTCATTAGGTTATTTTGGCTATGGTGGCCCTAAAATATTGATAAAAGAAAAAGACTGGCCTCATAACCATGAATTGCCCATACAAGTATAAATGTGCAGTTAGAGAATGTCCTTCAGCAATGTACTTGTTTTAAACTTATCTAAATATATTTAAGTCACTAGGGAGTAAGGGCACATGTATTGCCTGTCAGAGAGCAGAGACAAAAGAGATAAAGACAGAAAGCAGATGGAAGAGAAATAATTTCATCTTACTGCCTTTGGAAGCAGTTTTTACATAGACAGACTTCTATTTATGGATTACGAGTTTAACCCTTTAGAAATAATGCAATTTCTTTAAGGGGTAAAGGTGTTACCAATTTTTAGATTCAACTGAATATGAAATGCTCAGTGGTTTATGACTAAAAAAAATCATCTCATCTTTTCTTATCTCGGAATGTAAGAACCATTAGTAATTAGTTCCAGAAATGAACAAAAATGATGCAAATAAGATATTAGGATAAACAATATATTCAAACATTTCTGTCTTTCCTTGTACATGCTGGTTGCTTTGTGATCCATACAGATCACCCAACAAGATACCTAGGCTGAGATGTGGAGTCTATCTTTTCTTCACGATATCTTCAGTGCTGAGCCTTGAAAATGAGGGTTGTATTTTCATGTGCAAAATGGGAGGTTGTAATGTCATTGCCTAATGTTTACAAAAAGCTAAAAAGGAAAAACTGATTTTATCTGAATAGATATATTCGGATACATTCTTCTCTCTCTCTGTCCCTTTTTTTTTTTTTTTTTGAGTTGGAGTCTTACTCTGTTGCCCAGGCTGGAGTGCAGTGGTGCAATCTCAGCTTCTGGGCTCACTGCAATCTCTGCCTCCTGGGTTCAAGCAATTCTCCCTCCTCAGCCTTCCAAGTAGCTGGGACTACAGGCATGTGCCACCAAACCCAGCAAATTTTTGTATTTTTAGTAGAGATGAGATTTCACCATGTTGGCCAGGCTGATCTTGAACTCCTGACCTCAAGTGCTCCTCCTGCCTCAGCCTCTCAAAGTGCTGGGATTACAGGTATGAGCCACCATGCTTGGCCATATTCTTCTCTATATTGTATATTTCAAAATAGCTAAAAGAGATTTTAAAAGTTCTAACCACAATAAATGATAAATATTTGAGGTGATGGATATGCTAATTATTCTGATTTAATCTTTCCACAATGTACACATGTATCAAAATGTTACTCTATACCCCACAAATATATAAAATTATTGTCAATTTAAAATAAAATAAATCTTACCAAAAGCTGTATCTGCTTTTTGATTTATCTGCTTTCTGTTGATGTTCTGGGAGGGTATACAACATATGGGTAAATGGCTACTATTCATGCCATCCTACCAATAAAACAAAGGGACAGTATCTTATGTGTCCCTAGGCTAGAGACAACTAATATTTCCCCTCCTTCTTTCTTCTTTTGCTCTTGTAGTCTAAACTGTCTGTCATCCTGCTAAGAGTGTATTCAAAGAGAATGTTTCTCTTTCATCTCTTTGCTTTGTGCATTATAAGCAAAAGAGTTGGGGATTAGCTTCCAAGAAAACAGGTTTTTCACCCTCAGACACACTGTTGTTTATAATTTCTATGTCACAACGTCCTACGTAGCTTCTTACGGCAGCCACCTGGGAGTTTATTACCAGGTGAACTTGGCTACATCCAAACTGATTAAACCCTCAAGCAGGGCCCACATTGCATCTGATTTCCATCTGATACTGAACAAACAGCTTAGGAGAGAATTATAGAAAGACAGAGGCTCCATAGCCTAGAAGTGATCCTTTGACTCTTCTGAATATTCACATAATCTCTTCCCCGAGATGCCTGTTTACTAGAAGGCCTACTATTGGTCTGGTTGGAATCACTAGCACCGGAATGATCAATACTGCCTTGACTCTTCCAGTGGTCCCTGTGGGACATTTCTTGGTCTTCTATCACTCCCCTAGATAGGGAAAATATGTCTTACCTGTTCCCCATAGTTTATTTTTCTAGCTTGTACTGATTTAAGAGTCACTTAGTTTACCTTGCCTCTTTGTTCCCCGTGATAACTGGTTTCTAAAAATAAAGGCACCTGGTGGAATGCACTTTATTTTTTATCTAACTGATTTAAATCAGTCAGCAATTTGCCTAGCAATTTGTTATGTTAGCATCTCAGCTCATATTTTAGTCATTTGGGTTGCTATAACAAGCAACAGAAATGTATTACACACAGTTCTGGAGTCTGGGAAGTCCAAGATCAAAGAGTCAGCAGATTCAGTATCTAGAGAGGGCTCTCTCTCTGCATCAAAAATGATGCCTTTACCTATGTCCTCACCGAGTGAAAGGGACAAAAGTCCCATGTTGATATTGCAGTATATCTCATTTATCAGTAAACCATTTTTCCCTATCTCAGTCTATTTTTGAGACCCCTAATAAATATCTATGTTCTCTCAGAAATATATGAAACTCAAATTTATATAAAACAAAAGTAATAGATATGCCTTAACCCTTAATTGGTTATCGACCAATTCCTGGCTCAAATGATCAGTTTTACTGACTTTTTCAGATTTGTTCCAATGACTCCTGACTCCCATGTAAAAATGTGAGGGTGGAAACTATTATAAAGTATCTTAAATAAATACCTATACATAATATTTTAAATGTTAAAAGAGTAAAATATCATTAGAATATAATACTCAGTGCTGGCAATCGTATAATGAAACAGATAAATCTATACCTGGATGGTGACAGTGAAAATTAATACAAATCCTTATAAAGATATTTAACAATGTGTATCTTATTTTGTAAACATTTAATTTTTCCACCTAACAAGGAAATAGCACTTGGTTGCCTAGTTTATGTACAAGTACTGTTAACAGTTTTGTTTAAAATAGCAAAAACTAGAAACAAGTAACAGGTTAGATACAAAAGCTGTAGTACTTTAGCACAATGATATATAGCCAATTAAAACAAAATGTTACAAAAATGTTAATGATGAGGGAGATATGTTTTATGAACATAAGATATGACTCAGTATAAATACATAATCTATATTCATCTTGGTCACCCTGACCCTCAAAAATCCAGTTGAACTTAACCTAAGCCTTGTGTCTATGGTCCTGTGGGAGTCCCGAAGCCAGATAGCATGTTTGTCATCTTTGAGTCTACACCTTACTTCTTCATGCTCGTTTTCACCCTTTTGCTTTGCATCACCTGGACTCAAATCTCAGTGCCTTCACTAGTTTCCACAAGAAACCCATTCACAGAAAATAGTTGTGTTTTCTAAAAGTCTGTGTTGAAGACTCAGGTGGGCAGGGGTGGAGGCAATGGCTGTATTACTGGATGTGAAAATTATAGAGAGGGTTACAAATTGTAATATGATGCTCTGCGATCTCCTGGCTCCACTGTCACCTTCTCTTCCTTCTTCCTTTCCTTTCTGTCCCTCACCCGTCACTTTAAAAAAAAGAAAAGAAGGTGGGGCGCGGTGACTCACGCCTATAATCCCAGCACATTGGGAGGCCGAGGCAGGCGGATCACGAGGTCAGGAGATTGAGACCATCCTGGCTAACATGGTGAAACCCCATCTCTACTAAAAAATACAAAAAATTAGCCGGGTATGGTGGTAGGCGCCTGTAGTCCCAGCTACTCAGGAGGCTGAGGCAGGAGAATGTCGTGAACCTGGCAGGCAGAGCTAGCAGTGAGCTGAGATTGCACCACTGCACTCCAGCCTGGGCGACAGAGCAAGACTGCATCTCAAAATAAAATAAATAAAAATAAATAAATAAATAAAAAGAAAAGCAAACCTTTCTTGGTCCCATGAAGGGTTGATCTAGCCATACTCAAGCCTTTTTATCCCAATCAGATTGCATAAGGACTTTCTTCTCAATAAGTATAGTCTGTTCATGACATCTTTTCAGATTTAAACATTTTTCTCCATTAAATTGCTTATCATTCAATCCCTATTTAGTCCAAACAACAGATATGTTCCTCTATGTTTACCTCTTTAGCTGCCTGTCCCTCCTTTCAAGAAACACCTCATGCTCTCATTTGTTAGCATATTTGTATTTGATCTAACATCCTGGGCAAATGTTCCTTTCCTCTTTCACTGTTTCATTTTGTATTCACTTCTTCTAGAAGGATATTCTTTGTAAAGAATAAAACTGCTCTTTGATTCAGGTTATAGAGGTTGTTATAAACCCATGTGAGCATCTCCAAAATATTTTACAATTCCTTTTGTCAGAGCAAAATAAGCTATCTGTATATAAATAAAATAGAGGCACAGCAAAAGAAACTACTATCAGAGTGAACAGGCAACCTACAGAATTGGAGAAAATTTTTGCAGTCTACTCATCTGACAAAGGGCTAATATCCAGAACCTACAAAGAACTCAAGCAAATTTACAAGAAAAAAACAACCCCATCAAAAAGTGGGCAAAGGATATGAACAGACACTTCTCAAAAGAAGACATTCATACAGCCAACAGACACATGAAAAAATGCTCATCATCACTCGCCATCAGAGAAATGCAAATCAAAACCACAATGAGATACCATCTCATACCAGTTAGTATGGCAATCATTAAAAAATCAGGAAACAACAGGTGCTGGAGAGGATGTGGAGAAATAGGAACACTTTTACACTGTTGGTGGACTGTAAACTAGTTCAACCATTGTGGAAAACAGTATGGCGATTCCTCAAGAATCTAGAACTAGAAATACCATTTGACCCAGCCATCCCATTACTGGGTATATACCCAAAGGATTATAAATCATGCTGCTATAAAGACACATGTACATGTATGTTTATTGCAGCACTATTCACAATACCAAAGACTTGGAATCAACCCAAATGTCCATCAGTGACAGACTGGATTAAGAAAATGTGGCCCATATACACCATGGAATACTATGCAACCATAAAAAAGGATGAGTTCGTGTCCTTTGTAGGGATATGGATGCAGCTGGAAACCATCATTCTCAGCAAACTATCGCAAGAACAGAAAACCAAACACCGCATGTTCTCACTCGTAGGTGGGAATGGAACAATGAGATCACTTGGACACAGGAAGGGGAACATCACATACCAGGGCCTATTGCGGGGAGGGGAGAGGGGGGAGGGATAGCATTAGGAGATATGCCTAATGTAAATGACGAGTTAATGGGTGCAGCACACCAACATGGCACATGTATATATATGTAACCTGCACGTTGTGCACATGTACCCTAGAACTTAAAGTATAATAATAATAATAATACTATAAGGAAACACATTAAAATTAGTAACAGTGGCTATTGGTGATTAATATAATCATTAATGATTTTTATGTTTTATTATATGCTCCATATTACATGTATATACACAAACATATATTATCTGTTTACTTTCAGTTACAAAGAATACAGCTCAACTAACTACATAAGATATAGCATATTTTATTATAGGGTCATACATATACTGTTAAGTTATATTCTGATGGTTATTTAGAGTAACTGCATATATTTTTTTTAAATTCAGAAGTATGCTTACCCAGAAATAAGTATTCTCTTGAAACATAAGAACCTTCAATAAGCATAAGGAATAAAAAACTTAAGCTACAAACACCTTGGCACATTCCAAGATAGAATGCAAATAGCAAATGTTCCAAGGTAATTTTCACATTCTCAAGTAAATGTATTATTTTTCTTGATCTTTCTCTTTCTGTAGCTGAATATCTTATGGACTTATGCTAAGCTTTCAACTGCTCTGCTCCAATGCCATAATGTTTGCAAGTCACTTCCAAGCCAAACCACCTATATTATGCTGTATCACAGCACACTACGTGTCTTTAAATATCTATTTCATTTATTACAAAATTTGACATATCTGTCTTAAAGCATATCTGACTTTAAATTGAGCAGTTTAAAGTCACTCAACATGGGGCTGTCACTTAGTATTAGACCAAGGAAAAGGCTGTATGCTAGCATGTAAGGACCTTAAAAAACAATTTTCATCTGTTGCTAAGAAAACAAAAGTTGGCTTTCATGTTGTGAATTTTAATGAAAAAAATTATGTGGACTTTGCTTCACAAAGATATTTATGGAACTGGAGAATTCATTTCTACTTTTTCCTACATGCTGTCATTTGTTAACACTCCATATCAATCTAAAAAGAATTTTGTAATGTATAGAAATGCTAAAACAAACAAACAAAAATAAACAAACAAAAAACAAGCCTGAATACGTTAGTTTAACTTTTTACTTGCAATAGAAAAAAGGTTATGTGGTAGGAGAATATAGTTAGATGTATCTTGTTTAAATTTTACATTTACAACATTGTTTTGTGACAGTGGTCAGAAATGATTAAAAAGGTTTGTCTAAATTTTTCTATAGGCATTTTGACTATCATATTGATAACTAGAGGAATGCTATTAAAAACTGAAAAATGTCTTTCTCTTTGATTATCCCATATTAATTTCTACCAATTATTCTCCATTCACAAAGCCAAAAGGAAAAAAATGACATTTATTTGTTATGACCACTACACAGTTCACACTGCTTGAAACATTCCCCTCACTGAACTTTTTAAAGAAAACCTCCTTATCTTTCAAGACCTAACTCAAATCCATTAGTTTCAGGATATCTGCTCCACCTGCAGGTGATGTCCTGAATTGTATCTATTACTTTTTTCAAGCCCATTTCATGTGTGTGTGTACATGTGTTTTCATTTAAAAAAAAAAACACTTTTAATGTTTTCAAAGATGGGAAATTAAGCCTTATATTTCTTTGGAACTCCTGCAATACACTTAAAAAGGGAATGAGTATTTAAAATCCTTAATCATTGATTCAACATGAGTTCAGTACCATCAAAACAAATGATGGCTGCCAACAACCAGTATATCCTTACCATATGAACAAGTTAAATAGCTTGCTATAAGGTACTTATACACATGTAATTTTGGAGTAAGAAAATAATAATTAAACAAGGAACAAAGTAGTAAATAATTTCACTAGTGTGTGTCATTAGACTATAATTTAATAAAACTTTATGCCTAATAAAATTAGAAAGTCATAAAGCAAATGACCACTGTTTATATCTTCTATAACAAAAGAAGACATTGTCAAGTTCCATATTACTAGAAGACAGACCATCTCCATACAATATTTTGAAAACTGAGCTGGCATTCCCGTTATTAGCATAAATCAGAGGCAGATCAATATGTATATATTTGATTGTTAACAACAACAAACAAGAAATATTAATTGTACGTCCAATTTGTGTCAGGGGCAGTGAGTGCTAAGGGTTAGGAGGGATATGTGATGTGGAATCTATGATTACAAATCTCCACAATTCCTTTCATGCCATTTGAAGCAAGGCAGCCCAAAAGAAAAGCTAGAACCAAGAGATACTACACTTGAGTAATAAATAACCCTATGAGCCGCTTTATTAGGAAACCAAATGGTAGTACTATTTGTTTTTGGTATCTTTTGCTTTTCATTATTTTTCATATAAAAGTTGAACTTACGCTGTTGGTTTTTTTTTTCCTCTCTTCTCTCTTTTTTACTTTGCAGCAGAGACAATTTATGGATTCAATAATTTCTCACATTCTACTTGAAAAATGTTTCTTTATCCAAAGGTTAACTCCTTTAGGAGTACAAACCTCTAAATTTTCTCTGTTGCTGTATTAGTCGGTACAACTAGATTCACTAGACTTATAAATCTATCAATTTTCTAGTCTATAACTGTGTAATCCCTGAAATCTCATAGATATAAATGGAATTGCTAATTTTCAATAAATCTACAGAAACAGGTAATAGTGTCATGGACCCCCAGTTCCAATCATTTTAGCTATAATAAATGATACCACAGGGGACTCACTTTGGGTCATAAAATTTACTGATCAGGATACAGATTTTAACCCCCAAAGTATTTTACAACTTTCCCTTCTTTGCTACTTTAAAGTATGGATTCTAAGAATGATTTCTCACTTAAAACTGGTTATAGATAGGAAAAAGAGAAAAATAAATTTAGTTTTTGAATTTAGTATCCACTATTGCAAAAAGACAGCATCTAAGTAACGTTCTTGAAGTTTTTTCAAATATAGTATGTGTATAGGTAACTTAAAACTTACACATATTGAAAAATAGGAGATTGCTATTTATATTCTTATATACAAAAATGCACCACAACAGAAATGTACTTTTTTTTTTTTTTTTTTTTTTTTTTTTTTTGAGACGGAGTCTTGCTCTGCCGCCCAGGCTGGAGTGCAGTGGCCGGATCTCAGCTCACTGCAAGCTCCGCCTCCCGGGTTCACGCCATTCTCCCGCCTCAGTCTCCCGAGTAGCTGGGACTACAGGCGCCCGCCACCTCGCCCGGCTAGTTTTTTGTATATTTTAGTAGAGACGGGGTTTCACCATGTTAGCCAGGATGGTCTCGATCTCCTGACCTCGTGATCCACCCGTCTCGGCCTCCCAAAGTGCTGGGATTACAGGCTTGAGCCACCGCGCCCGGCCAGAAATGTACTTTTCTAATGAATGATAAGCTTATCGTTTTAAAACCAGCTCCTTAACCATACAATTAAATATTTTAATTTATTTGAATATGCAAATATTTTAATTTACTTAAATAATTACAAAATATTTTCCTACTGTTCTTTAAAAGTGAAGTAATATACTTTTCACTTGATGTTTTTATACTTTCGTTGTAAGACTTACCAGTATGTCTAAAACTCCATAATAACTCCATAATAACTTAGATATATTTTACCAATATGTTATTAGACAGTAATATGGTAAAATATGTCTAAACATGTCCATTTTACCAATATGTCTAAAACTCCATAATAACTACCACAGTAACTCCATAATAACTTAAAAATGAATTAAAGATTTTTTTAGATGTATCTCCAAGGATTTTTTCAGCTCTGCAACTATGTGTTGCACATAGTTATATTAACAATATTATAAACAATATTACTAAGAAATCACATTTCAAATAGCATAAGGAATTGGTAAAAAATAAAATGTTCAAGGGTACTCTAAAAGTAACATTTCAACAAAAAATAATTGTGAAAGGTAAAAGTTGAATTTCATCCTAAATGAATGTTTTTCCTCTGTAGTATTGAAATCTTTAAAGTCTGAGTTTCAAAGGATAAACTTTGGGATTTCGTGGGTTAAACTCAAAGTGAGTGCGTGACAGAAGGGGTGGATTAGCTATATTCTTCGCTGTATTTTTATAACTAAAACTAGTATGATTAGGGAAGTTGCAATGCTAAATCAGTATTTTCTCATTTGTCTACCAGAAAGCAGTCTTACCAGAAATGCACATACATACGATTTTTGATTTGGTTCCAGTGGTAATGTGTCAAGTACCAGGCAATAAAATGCAGATCTAGTAACATTTCTTCTTCTTTTGTGGATAGCTCATGGTAACATTCAGACAGCTTCTCTAGCTTTTTTAATGCACATTTCCCTTTTTTCTATGGGACAAATTGAGTTGCTAGTAGATGTTAACTAAATAAGTCATATAAAAGAAGTGCAATATATAATTACTTCGAAATAGGTCTTACATGTGTGTTTCTAATATAAATAAGCAATATGGGAAAGTTAGGATTATCTGAAACAATTGGAATTATCTAAGAGAATTCTTTTTAAAAGCAACTATTTATTTATTTATTTTCCTAAAAAGTTCTGGTAATCTTGACAAAAAGATTGATTTTACTGGTCAGGTCAGTACCCTTATTAAAATTAAACACTCTGTCATACAACAGAAACTATGCTGAGATACAAGATGGATCACAACATGTTGAGAAATATGTGAATATGCTTTTATGCCCCCATAAATATTTATTAACAGCACACGTTTGATAAATATATTCTGAAGAGTAACTCAAATATGTCATATTTAAAGCATTTCAGAGAGGTATATGACTTCTGATTATCTCATTGAAAGTAGGATTGAAATTTCTAGGGTCAAAATCATTACTGCTGTTCCTGACTTTGCCACTAATGACTGGGCTCTAGCTATTATAATTTAGCAGACTAAGTAATATCCTGTTGACCTTTGGAGAAATAAAACATTATTCACTAGTTCTGGTACTGATAGTATTTTTAGATACAGAATTGTCTTTTTCATTTAGCTGTGCCATATGTGTGAATATCACTGCCTAAATCTTTCATGTGCATGAATTAGCCATTTGTTTATTGTTAAGTCACTTATCTATTTATGTATTCCTATAACTTTGTTCCATAAGTCATTTCAACAGCATATAGGGAATATGGTTTGAATTCTTTCTTGGAACTTGGTAAAATAATTCCACCAAGCTTTTGGGAAGGTCCTGCCAAACGATGCAGTGGAGAAGAGAACAATTTTAGCCATGCACATGTTTTGTTGCAATGATGCCAAATGCCCATTGGCAAGCTAGACATCTGGATATTTGAATTAAAATTTCCTTTCTCCACAGATTTTTGTTACATGGGCAGACATTGTGTCAATGAAAAGCTTTTGCCTGTTTGTTTGATGTCTTGAAACATATGAATACATATATGTGAGGCCAAATTGATAGACATCTGATTTAAAAGAGTATTCTTGAATTGACCCCTTTTAAAAATGATAAAAAAATTTCCTCCAAAATCATAAAATGCATTCAACTGGCTGAACCAATATAAAAAGAATTCATTCTAAAGGACCTAATTCTCAGGTTTCTTTTTTTCAGACAGGTTATTTTCTTTGAAATATCATTTTAATTCATGGATTAGTGACAAAAAGAATGTATTACATGAAAAGACAGTCTGGTAATTATAGGTTTCCCAGCAGACTGAAACAGTGTATCACATTGTACACATAAAAACAGGAAAATGCTTGAGATATTATCATTTTATATTGAGAAACAGTTTAATTATTTAGAGTATGGTTTTATTTTTTCATATGCAGCCAATCATATTCTATTATTAAAAACTGTTGCCATGGTTTCTAGCTTGGAAAATTATATTTATTGTGTTATGGCAACATATTGGAGGTTTTGCTTTCACATTAAAAAAAGATTGAATAAAATTAGTTTTTCCAATAAATTAAATTGTGCTACACAAATGTATTTATAATTAGGACTCATTAAAAATATCCGGTATTGGTCCACTTTGCATTTTGAAAATTCTCAAGTTAGAACAAGAATCAGCCTCTTTTTCTTCATATTTCTTCAAATTAGCTCTGTTTCATCTCTTTCTTTTTGAAGTGTTTAGGGTTAATCCAAAAACACCTCGCAGGTGAGATTGCAATGTCTGAAGGGACAGAGGAGACTTGGCCATGCTTCTGCTCAGAATAGAGGAAGAAAAGTCTAAAAGAGAGAAGTGGATTCTGGGATGCTTGATCTATTTAATAAGTCAGGGAACTTTAAATTTCTTCAACATTTGTTTTCTATGGATGATTAGGCCTTATTGCTTTCCCATGCACCATCTCTTTGCCTCTTCTTTCAAACAAATTTATAATAATATATTATTTCGTTTTACTTATTACCTAGTTCACATTTGATCCTCAGATCCACTTTGTGAAGCACATTTTATGTACCCATTTCAGAACCTGGGAAAGAACCTCTAAGAATGGCTGAAGCAATTTGCCCACCTGTCAGTGACTGGCAGCACCAGTGGAGCTATGTAAATCTCGGTACCTCAGAGCTAAAGTTAGACCATAGGATTGATTTAGAGAGGAGGCAAAGAACTTACCGTTTTTGAGCATTTACTACATGCTAGGCACTATGCCAAATGTTTAACAATATATTGGCTCATTTGGTCTAAAAAATAATATATAAATTGACATGATCTTCATTTTACTGAATAAAAAAAGACAGAGTCTCAAAGAGGTTAATGTTATTTTTGGAAATTAATAACAGATAAAACTTTATTTATTATTATTATTATTATTATTATTATTGTTATACTTTAAGTTCTAGGGTACATGTGCCTTTATAAGCATTGACTGCATGCCATATACCATGGTAATATGGATTGATTCATTTACTCTTTCTAATGACTTTAAAAATGAATAAGTATTCATTTTTCTATTTTTTAGATAAAAATGCCAAGATTTAAAATTGTTAAGTAATTTTCCCAAACTCAAATAGAAGAACTTGATTATGTCAAATCAACACTATTTTTTTTTTAACTAAAAACATCAAAAATAGAAAAGTCAGTATGAAATCACTTACCTTCACAGGGAATGTGAGGAAAGAAGAGACTGGCTGCTAGGTACAACCAGAATGCAGCTATCTAGACCTCTCATTGCATTTTCTTCTCTTTCCAATGATACAGCTAGCCTTGAGTAACTTGATTCCCCATGATACCTTGCCAGGCACAAAGTGTTTCCTACTTCACTTTCTGAATTATGTCTGTGTTGTTCTAAGACTTGTGCTAAAGTCCTGAAGCCATTTCCCAGCCTGATGGTTGCTAGTCAGGCATATCTCTTAGCAATATATCTCTGCTATTGCTTTTCAGTATCTCAAATGAAGAGTAAGTAGAGATACTGAAAGACTCAGATCAGGCAATGTACTATTAAAATGCATTTTAGGAGAATATTTGTGGGAAAGGAAGTAATACTTCTGAATTACCTATGATTTTGAATTGTCTTTGGAAATATTACTCATAAATTATTAGTGTATCCATTTTCCCTGTACCTCAATGTCTCAACAAATCAAGAGTAAGTTGAAAATTTTTGTTTCAATTTTATTTAGGTCTGCTCTGATCTTGGTTATTTATTTTCTTCTGCAGAGTTTGGATTTGGTTTGTTCTTATTTCTCTAGTTCCTTGAGGTGAGACTTCATATGTCTATTTGTGCTCTTTCAGACTTTTTGATGTAGGCGTGTAAGGCTATGAACTTTCTTCTTAGCACTGCCTTTGCTGTATCCCAGAGGTTTTGATAGGTTATACCACTATTATCGTTCAGTTCAAATAATTTTTAAATTTTCATCTTGATTTCATTGTTGACCCAGTGGTCATTCAGGAGTAGGTTTTTAATTTCCATGTACTTGAATGGTTTGAAGGCTTCTTTTGGAGTTGATTTCCAATTTTATGCCACTGTGGTCTGAGAGAGTACTTGACATAATTTCAGTTTTCTTAAATTTATTGAGACTTGTTTTGTTGCCTATCATCTGGTCTATCTTGGAGAAAGTCCCATCTGCTGATGAAGAGAGGGTATATTCTGCAGTTGTTGGGTAGAATGCTCTGGAAATATCTGTTAAGTTCATTTGTTCTAGGGTATAGTTTAAATACATTTTTTCTTTGTTGACTTTCTGTCTTGGACCTGTTTAGTGCTGTCAGTGGAGTATTGAAGTCCCCCACTATTAACGTGTTGCTGTGTATCTCATTTCTTAGGTCTAGTAGTAATTGTTATATAAATTTGGGAACTCCAGTATTAGGTGTATATATATTTGTAGTAGTATGATATTTTTCTATTGGACAAGACTTTTGATCATTATATAGTGTCCCTCTTTGTCTTTTTAAACTGCTGTTGCTTTAAAGTTTGTTTTGTCTGATATAAGAATAGCTATATTTCTCTTTAAATATCAATGTGTTTAAATATGTATAATTTATGTACATGATTTAAAAATATGTATATTTCCTAGCACACAAATATACTACTTGGCAAGCAAGTCATGGGTTTTTACAAATATTAAAATATAATACTTGAAATGCAAATGTATTATGTTGAAGTCATGAACAAAAGGACAACCTTGACTATTATTCACTGAATAACTGAATGAACTACATTAAAATATTAAAACATAAAAGGCATACAATAACAAGAAAATAGACATAAGAAAACTCATTAATCTAGCAACATTTTTAAAATTTCATTTTCATTACTAGGAAAGAGAAATAATACAATATAGTCTTTACAACTTACTGTACTATCCACAGAAGTATGTTTTCTAGCTATACCAACTCTGCTTGATGAGTTCAAGAGAGTAAAAGACAATTAGAGCCTGAAATCTGTGTAAAGAGGATAAGAGAAGATGAAAATAGTTGTATATAATGAAAGCACCAAAAACCACAAAGATGCTGTTGAGCTCAACAGTGAAAATATGAGTTTCTGTCACATCTATGGTTCCTCAATTTAAAAAAGTATTTTCCCTGCAGTGATGTGTTTTGGGTATCCATTGGGTTACATTTTGCAATGTTTTATCTTGATTTGGCTTATTTCAGGAGCCAGTTATTCATGGCTCAGCTGCATTGGGCTCCCATGTTAGAAGTCAAGTGCTGTCTCAAAAAGTGGTGTGAAATATAGCCTTAAAGAGTGACTCTGAAATTAAGACTGTCTTCTCATTTTGAAAATTGCTGATTCCCATATTCTCAGCAGCAAAGAACTATGATTTATAAAGTGGTTAGAAACATGCCGTGTCACACAACCTACTATTTGCAAAGTTTATTTACATAGACCTTGGTTGATTTGAGTTGTGGATTTTCTTTGTTGAATTCATAATTTTGTGTCAATGGGAAAAAAAGTTTGAAGAGTTTGGTAACCAAAAAGAAAGTCCTAGATCTCAGAAAATAATTTAAATTCCTTTGAGTCACATGAGGTTTAAATTTCAAGTTAAAGTATTCAAGTTTAATGCTAAAAATATAATTTTTAGTGCCTATCTTTTATCCTTCAGGAGGAAATTATTTAAGCATGGATATGGGAAGACATTGTTGTTAAGGAAATGCACAGAGCATTTCAGCACTGAATTATAGATAGAGCTATTCAAATTGTCAAAGAAAAATGCTCCTTTCAATTATGCACCTTCACTGTATTCTACTTCTATGTTTGATAATATTTTACACATTGAGTTTTACTTTTTCAACAGTTATTATGTTTCCTTGATCCTTTTCTCAGTATGATGCCTGACTGAGTCTCAAAGATAATATCTTGCAGATAGAAATATTTCTCTCATTGATTTCAAATAAACTCCCAATGTGAAATTGATACCCCAAATTTTAGATAAAGAAGGAAGAACCTGTACTACATAGCATATACAAAAAGAATTGGCACTGGTGTATGACTTTATTAAAAAGCAGGAAAGTCAATGAATGAGACGTCTCCTTTGGTACATCTGCAAGCAAGACTTTATTTTCATTGGAGCAAGCATGTTAAAAATTGGGAAGAAGAAAACATGCCTATGCCACTTGTGAATTTTAGCTACTATTTTTTTCTGAAATTTTACAAAATTTCAGAAATTTTACAAAATTTCACAAAAATAAAGTGAATTGAAAACCTTAAACTCAGTATAATGGTTAATGGTACATGTGAGGAAAAGACAGCTTGAAAATGTGGCATGAAATAAACAGATCATCACTTAGAAACATAACATTCACTAACCCTAGAGACACAATTGAAGTTCATACCAAGTACAAGGCCTGGGAATTTGGCCAAGAAAATTATCTCACGGGGCCTAGAGCTTGATTTGTATTTCACATAATATGAAGTGGCATTCATTACCTTGTAATTGATATGCAGATAAGAAGAAATTATTTATGGTACAATTAACTGGGAGGGAAAGAGTACCATATATGTACATATGGGAGAACTGAGGGTTTCTGACAGGACCATAAACCATAAAGAGACTTTTGACAATGATCAGACCTGTGAGGTAACCTGCTGCCTTGGAAATTCATTCAGCTTTATATACCTAATATATTTGTAATCATCTTTTAGTGTCATGCTTCAAGTGTGAACTGGATATTTATGAAATTTTCCTCCCTGACAAAAAGTGACTAAAATTGTTTTGATTTTTTGAAACATTAGTATTTCCAAAAGGATCTTAGGACATAATTTTTATGAGATGCTAGTCAGTTTGGACATGCTGGGTTGAATAAAGAAAATAGGACTCCTCAGAGCTTTTAATGTCTAATATATATTGTGATTTTCCAAGAGGATGTAAATTATACAATACTTCCTAACTTACTTAACTGTAAAACTCTACTCTTTGGAATGCCTTTTTGGAAAACAACTGACAAAAAAAAAAAAAAAAAAAAAAAAAAAAAAAAAAAAAAGATGAAGAAGAAAGAGTAAGCTGAAATAACTATTTTTTAGAACTTCCACTAACAACTTGCATGTGCCTGCCTTTTACATTAAAACAGGCGATTTTCATGCAAAGCCTTCCCTACTTTCTTTTATCTTGCTTAGAACATCTCTGAACAAGGTTCTCCATCCTCATCCAGAGACTTTCCAGGGATGGGCACTCCAGTTTGGTAAGGTAGCCTGTTTTAAGAGCTTCCTCCCAGTCTGTCAGTGGTGCTGGCACTGCCCAGTCTTGCACACTTCTCACTAAGAAGCCCAGTTATCCAATACCAGATAACTCCAATACCAGATCACCAAGGTCTGCCCTGGGCTGCCAGCACTCCCAGGGCTGGTTTCACCTGCATATCCAGTAATGGGGAAATCATGACTTTATGTTCTGGATCATGAACCGGAAAAACAAATAAGTCATAGAAATACTTCCAGCTTGGATGATTGCTACAAAAGACTATTAACATCTCATTAACTCTTGACCTACTCATCTCAAATATGCTTTACTCATGTGGTTTTCTTCACCTGGAAGGCTCACTCTCTCCACTTTTCCTTTCCAAATACTTTCTCTTTGATAGCAGTAACAGAAATGCATAAAAGTTATGAAATGTTTATTATACAGTCAATATCTTACTTTGAATTAATTTATACAGGTTTGTTCAACTTTTATTTTGAGAGTTAAAAAAATGAAATGCACAACCACCACTGTACCCATGGCTCAGAATTTATAGTTGTTAAAAATGGCAGCAGTTTTTCCTTTTTTTTTTCTAAAAAAGGAAATAAAACACTGTGCCTAAATATGAAATTATCCATCTTCTCATGTCCTATTTACCTCTCTATTCCTAGCAGCAAAAACTACAGAGGCATGAATTTAGTGTGTCACCTCACATTTATGTTTATAGATTCTTTTCATGAATATGATTTCATGAAAAATATATGGTATTTTGTGTGATTTTCATAAAAACCCATATAAATCATACCACATTGCATACACAGCATTTTGACACTAGCTGTTTACTCTGACCATTTTTGGTAAAGTTCTATTCTTATCAACATGGTCATGGGTAGTTAGCCTTTTTTGTACCATGGGACTCTTTGGCAGCCCAGTGAACCCATTGAATTCCTTCTCAGAGTACATTTTAAATTTTTTGTAATAAAATACCTAGGATTCCAAAGGAACTCAATTATATTAAAATATAACTACAAAAAGGTAAAAATTATAGGAACATTTTAAAAATTAATGCATTAAACAGTAAGATCTAGTGGTGAATCTGTACTACTGTAATTTGGAGAAAGTGATGAATATAAACAATATTTCTAGATGTCTGCAATCTATGGATTTGAATCTTGACAGTCTCAGGTATGATTCAAGCCACTCTGGTTTGTTGCCTATATTTATAATAAAAGGAAATGCTAAAATTTCAGGTAGAGCTGGGACAACAATGATGTAATTTTATTTTGATTCAAGTTCATAGACCTCTTGAGTTATTTATATATTCTTTATAAATTTTATTTTTATTTTATTTTATTTTATTTTATTTTACTTTAGGTTCTGGGATACACGCAGAACATGCAGATTTGTTACATAGGTATATGTGTGCCATATGGCTTTTGTTGCAATTGCAATTTTGTTTTGTCCCCCAGCCTCCAACAGGCCCTGGTGTATATTGTTACCCTCACTGTGTCCATGTGTTCTTATTGTTCAGCTCCCACTTATGAGTGAGACCATGTTGTGTTTGGTTTTCTGTTCCTGTGTTAGTTTGCTGAGAATGATAGTGTCCAGCTTCATCCATGTCCCTGCAAAGGACATGTTCTCATTCCTTTTTATGGCTGCATAGTATTCCATTGTGTATATGTACCACATTTTCTTTATCCAGTCTGTTGTTGATGGGCATTTGGGTTGGTTCCATGACTTTGCTATTGTAAACAGTGCTGCAATAAACATATGTGTGCATGTGCCTTTATAGTAGAATGATTTATAATCCTTTGGGTATATACCCAGCAGTGACATTACTGGGTCAAATGGTATTTCTGATTCTAGATCCTTGAGGAATTGCCATACTATCTTCCACAATGGTTGAACTAATTTACATTCCCACCTGCAGTGTAAAAGCATTCCTATTTCTCCACAGACTTGCCAGCATCTAAATCTTGACTTTTTAATAATCGCCATTCTGATTGACATGGGATGGTATCATTGTGGTTTTGACATGCATTTCTCTAATGGTCAGTGATGTTGAGCTTTTTTTCATATGTCTGTTGGCTGCATAATTGTTCTATTTTGAGAAGTATCTGGTCATATCCTTTGCCTACTTTTTGATGGAGTTGTTTGGTTTTTTTTTCTTGTAAATTCATTTAATTTCCTTAAAAATTTTGGATATTAGACCTTTGTCAGATGGGTAGATTGCAAAAATTTTCTCCCATTCTGTAGGTTGCCTGCTCACTCTGATGATAGTTTCTTTTGCTATTTAGAAGCTGCTTAGTTTAATCATATCCCATTTGTCAATTTTGGCTTTTGTTGCAATTGCTTTTGGCATTTTTGTCATGAAGTCTTTGATCATGCATATGTCCTGAATGGTACTAACTATGTGTTTTTCTAGGGTTTCCATGGTTTTGGGTTTTACATTTAAGTCTTTAATCCACCTTGAGTTAATTTTTGTATAAGGTGAAGGAAAGTGTCCAGTTTCAGTTTTCTGCATATGGCTAGCCAGTTTTCCCAGCACCACTTATTGAATAGGAGATCCATTCCTCATTGTTTTTGTCAGGTTTGTTGAAGATCAGATGGTTGTAGGTGTGTGGTGTTAATTCTAAGGTCTCAGTTCTGTTCTATTGGTCTATATGTCTGTTTTGGTACCAGTATCATGCTGTTTTGCTTACTGTGGCCTTGTAGCAGAGTTTGAAGTCAGATAGCATGATACCTCCAGCTTTGTTCTTTTTGCTAAGAATTGTCTTGGCTATATGGGATCTTCTTTGATTCCATATGAAATTTAAAGTAGCTTTTCCTAGTTCTGTGAAGAATGTCAATGGTATTTTGATGGAAATAGCACTGAATCTATAAATTGATGCAAAAATTTTTAAAAATATACTGGCAAGCCAAATTCAGCAGTACATCCAAAAGCTTATCAACCATGCTCAAGTTGGATGCTTCCCTGTGATGCAAGGTTGGTTCAACATGCACAAATCAACATATGTAATTCACCACATAACAGAACTAAAGACAAAAAACACATGATTATCTCAATAGATGCAGAAAAGGTCTTAGATAAAATTCAACATCCCTTCATGTTAAAAACTCTCTATAAACTAGGTATTGATGGAACATAACATCTCAAAGTAATAAGAGCTATTTATGACAAACCCACAGCCAATATCATATTGAATGGGCAAAAGCTGGAAGCATTCCCTTTGAAAACTGGTACAAGACGAGGATGACCTCTCTCACCACTCCTATTCAAGATAATATTGGAAGTTCTGGCCAGGGCAATTAAGCAAGATAAAGAAATAAATGGTATTCAAAGAGGATGAGAGGAAGTCAATTTGTTTCTGTTTACAGATGACATATTTAGAAAACCCCAACATCTCAGCCCCAAAACTCCTTAAGCTGATAAGCAACTTCAGCATGGTCTTAGGATAGAAAATCAATGTGCAAAAATCATAAGCATTCATTTACGGCAACAATAAACAAGCAGAGAGCCAAATCATGAATGAACTCCCATTCACAATTGCTACAAAGAGAATGAAATACATAGGAATACAGCTAATAAGGGATGTGAAGGATCTCTTCAAGGAGAACTGCAAACCACTGCTCAAGGAAACAAGAGAGGACACAAACAAGTGGAAAAACATTCCATGCTCACACATAGGAAGAATCAGTGTCATGAAAATAGCCATACTGCCCAAAGTAATTTATGTTATTGATTCTAAATATTTCTTGGCTGGATGCAGTGGCTCATGCCTGTAATCTCAACACCTTGAAAGGCTGTGAGAGGATTGCTTGAGCCTAGGGATTTGAGACCAGCCTAGACAGCATAGTAAGGCCCCATATCTACGAAAAAAAAAAAAAAAAAAAAAAAAAAGCTGAGTGTGGTGGTGCATACCTGTAGTCCTGCCTACTTTAGTGGGCTGAGATAGGAGGATCACTTGAACCTTGGAGGTTGAGGCTGCAGTGAGCCATGATTGTGCCATTGCACTCCAGCCTGAGTGAGAGTGAGACCCTGTCTCAAATAAATAAATATCTTTCTTATCCTAACTTTTTGCCTATTTTTTTCCAGTATGTTATTTGATCTTTTTAAACTATGGTTATGGAAATTTTGGATTCAGAAAAGTTTAAAATTTGTGATTTAGTACAATGTATACTTTCTTACTTTTGAGAGCTTTGCCTTTTGTGTCTTATATAAAGAACATTTTCTTATATTTTATTCATAAAATTAAAATGGTACTTTTTATTTTTAGGTTTTTTAGTATATATGCAACTTTTTTTAAAAAACAGGATTTTTGAGGGAAGGGACTTATTTTTTTTCTTCAGTACCTTATTTAATCTTTAAGATAAAGCCAACATTTTGGTGTTTTTATTGTTATTATTATCCTTTTCAAGAAACAGATTAACTCCAATCTCCCCTACGACATCAGCACTGAGCACTCCCTTTAGCGAATATCATCTTTCTGAATATCTCTTCCTATTTGTATTCATTGTCATATTTTTTCATTTAGTTTTTCTTATTTTTTGTGAACTCATTTGTTGCTTCCAAAGACTACATGCATTTTGAAGAATCATGTGCTTAAATATTCAGTAATGGCTAGCAGAGTGTTGGGCACACAAAAGCACTCAGTGAATATTTGCCAAATGATTGAAATTAATATATTACAGTGTGTTTTACCTAAAAACCCTTTCCAAATTTACCGTATATTAATAAAAAAACATCTAGTTTATATCAGAGTTAATTCTTTGAAATAGAGGAAGTTTTTTTTTTCTTTTTCTAATTGTTTTTTCAGCATATAGAAGATTCCCACTTTCTGTATTTCTTATTCCAATATAAGATATGCCTCCAAAACAATGATTTTCATGAGCTACACACAGAAACCAAGTCTTTCTCAGTCTACAAGAAAGATAAAACTTCTCTTCTATAGAGAAAGGGAAGGGGAAAACCCTCTGGTGAAAGTCCAGCCTGTCACCTGCCATTTGGTCTCTGGGTAGTCTTCAAGCAGTTAGGACGTACGCCGAATGTCTGGCTGTGAGGACGCAACAGAACAAGGCCAATCCTGTCTGGCCCTCCTCTTCAACTCAACTAGAATTTCTTCTACTATCCAGAGCTTTTGCCATCACAGCTAAAATTCTGTGACTATGTGAAAGTCAAGGAAACAACTTTTACCCAGAAACAATTCAACAGCTACAACAATTGTTCTCTTCAGCTTCTAGAAATCATGTTATTAACCTAAATTTATTAGCTAGGAATATCGTCACTATGAAAGGAAACACATTGGGTTTCTATTTTCCTTAATTAGAAAGTTATGCTTTTTCTTTTCTAAACCTATTTTTTCAAATATTTTACTTTAAAATAATTTCACATTTTTTGTAATGATTTTTTTATTCTGAAACAATTTTAGACTTACAGAAAATTTGTAAAAAATAGTAGAGAGTTCCTGCATAACCTCATAACCTTTACCTAGTTTTCCCTAATGTTAATGTTTTACATAACTATAGCATGGTGATCAAAAATACAAAATAAACAATGCAACACTATTATCAATTAACTAAACTTTCTATACGTGTTTTGCCAGTGTTTCTATGCCCCCTTTCTCTTACAGGATGTAATACAGGATCCTATATTGAATTGATTTGTGGTGTCTTAGAACTCCCCAATCTGTGACAGTTCTGTCCTTTTACTTTCATGACCTTGGCATTTTGGAGAGTATTAGTTACTTATTTTGTAGACTATCATGCTTGGGGGGTTTGCCTGTTTTCTCATGAGTAGATTTAAGTTGCATTTTTAGCAAGAATACCACAATGGCAATGTTCCCTTCTCAGTGCATCATATCAAGGGGGTAATTGATGTCCATGTGTCTTTTTACTGGTGATGTTAACTTTAACTACTTGGTTAAGGTGATGGCCTACTGGGTTGCTTTACTCTTATTATTTTTTTCATTTGAAATTGATACATCTTGGGAAAGATACTCTGAGACTCTGCAAATACCTTGTTTCTTCTTACATTTTCACCCGTGAATTTCAGCATTCATTAGTGGATCTTTCCAGTAACAGTTAGTATTATGGTGTTCTAATGGTGATATTCTATTTTCTTTGCATGTATTAATTATATATTTATACGAGTTTTAAATTTTTTCTATGGATTATATTCCAATACTATTGTTATTTATTTTTTGCTTCAAATTATTCCAGTTCTGGACATTGAGAGCTCTTACAGGTCAGCTTCTGTGCCTTTTTGTTGTGCTCACATCCTTTATGGAGCACTTCCTCATTTACTGCTGCCACTTGACACTCCAGATTCCTCTTGTATTGTTCCTGCTGCAGCCCTTGAGTCAGCCATTTCTCCATGATCCCTGTTTCCTTTTGTTCATCAATGGCATTTAGCCACTGACATTTAAGTAGGCTTTCAAAGGTTAAAATGTATACTGTGGTGTCCGCCTTGCTCTAGAAAAAGGGTCAGCAAATTATAAATCACCATATTGCAAACAGGCTTTGCAGGCCCTGCAGTCTCTTTTGCGACTACCCCACTCTAATGTTGTGGCACAAAAACAGTCACAGACCAGTAAATGAATAGGTGGGGTATGGTTCCAATAGAACTTTATTTACAAAAAATAGGTGGTAAGCTGGATTTGGTTCACGGGGCTATAGTTTGCCACCCCTTGCTATAGAATGACAAGCTATGTGCCGATTTTCACATACGTTTTAAAGGATGTTTTGCAAACAAAATGGAGGTCGAGGCACTAGTAAGCCATGATCACATACCACTGCACTCCAGCCTAAGTAACAGAGAGAGACTCTGTTTCTCTAAAAATTAAACAAATAAAAAATGAAGACAAAATTTAATCTGTTTTTGTTTTTCTCTGTTGAGAAAGGGACTGGATTATGTTGATATAAATGGAATTAGCATAAGGTTTCTTTGTGTTTTTTCAATACAAAACCATTTTGGATTATATTATGTTCAAAATAGGGAAAAAATGACAATTACTATTTCTCAGTTGATTTAAAGCATTGGACATGTAGATGGTAAAGCATTCATTTATTTTCAGATGAACCAGTAAGTAAACAGTTAAAGCAATTTATAGATTATTAAAGTTAACTAAATAAATGGTGTTGAGGAAGTAGCAAAGACAACAGGTTGGAGCATCTGAAAAGTTTTATGGAAGAAGTAAAGATTGAGATTGGCACAAAAGCATGGGCAGAACTTGAATCCCCTAAAGAAGGAGAAATAAAATTGATGATTTAGGAACAATTAGAAAAATAAAGGGATTGAAAAATAGTCTGGGAATATTCAGGAAAATGAGTGGCAAAGAATAGCAATAGCAATTCGAAAAGGAAGGTAGGAGCTAAACCCAACTCTACTAGCATTTCTGCTAATCACACAGTAGTTTGATTTTAGGATGTGGCTGGCTTTCATGTAATCTTCTATTACTAAAAGCAATTGACACAATGTTTTTTATGCTTAAATGATCCCATAGTATTAAAAAAATCTTTAAATGAATTAAAGATTAAAATGTTACTTATTTATGTTCATATGTTAACAAGACAATTTTTGCCATTATTTTCAAGCTTTTTAGTGTTAATTGTATAATTCATAGGCCTGTCAAGAAGACAATTTTGTAAGACACAAGAAGACTTACTTTTGCACTTAGTTTCTATGACAGATTTTCTTTGGCTCTCTAGTAAGTGCACAATAAGTCATATAACTCATTCTTAAAAGTCTGAATCTCAGTCTACTTTCATTTGGAGTCATGTAGCTCCCTGCCTCATTTGAGTGCATCCTTAAGGTCATAGACAGGTCATTTTATTGCCTTTTGCCCCAGCAGTATCTATGCTAATTCCTGAGCAAGATGGTGATTCACATGGACAAAGAAACTGCCAGAGAGATTATGTGAGAATGCCTCTGGTTCTGCTATTTTATGTCCCTTTTCTAAGAATTAATTGATCAGTAATAATTGTTAATGAAATATAATTCTGTGAGGTGAGGTGATTTTGTAAGTGAAACCAAACGCTTCATTGAAAATATGCTGTTGAAATTTTTCTTATTCAATGGCCTTAAAATGTTCTCATTTAGATGCCACTAAATGCATCGTTATTTCTGCTGCTAAGTCAATTAATAAAAATGAAATCGAACTACACCTTGAGCTTCTTGTATAAAAGCTGGTGTTACTGACTTAAACAGATATTTGATTCCTATATTTCTGACAATTAACACTGCTTTGGCAGAAAATAACATACTGTAATAATCAAACATTCCAAAACCAAGCCTTTGATGATATGGTATTTAGTGGGTGTGAAGACCTTTTGCATGAACTGACGTATGTCAAAAAAGAGCTAATGATCTCCTCAATATGCAGTCTACTCACACTTATATATCTATGGTAGGGAAATTTCTTAAGGATCAGGATTGATGGCCTCTCTCTTAATCTCTGCTACTTGCTTTAATATACAATTGCATCACATTCTGTGCTGAGCATTGCAACTCCTTCAGCAAGCAGCTTCAGTCTTCCCAAGCCACAAACACAGACAACATCCCTTTCTTCTAACTCTGTTTGATGCTCTTAAATGAGGTAAACTGTTTGTTTGTTTGTTTGTTTGTTTTAATGTTCTCAGATCCCAAAGACATGTCCTATAGACCATCTCAAAAATAACTCTTCATCATTCCTGGCATTTGGCTGGCACATTCCATTCTCCTGCTTAGCTCAGATGTTCTTAAAATGGCCATTTATTATTTTTATTTTTATTTTTACTCAACCATCTGTCAAAGCCCTATTTTGCTTCAAGACTTAGGTTACATTCTAGACTCTCTTTGAGTTCTTTATGGACTGCAGCTTCACTTCCAGTTCTGAGTGGCCTCTGTTTCTTATGGTTTCCTGCATCTCTCAAGGGACTCCTTACAAGTGCTGTTTGTCATTGTGATTTCCCTTTATGCACATTCCCATCTCCCCCAGAAGATTGTAAGCCTCCCCCGCCCTTAGAAAGGAAACACATACTGTACCTTTCCATACAGTAGTGGAGCATAATAGTATGTCCAGTCAAAGCAGACCTTCAGTAAATGTGTGTGACAAAGAACAATGGCATTTATTAAGCCCCACCTTCATCAAAGAGAAATACCAAGGAAGCTACTGTACTCTACCAAGTTACCTAAAATAATTTTGGTATTCTCAGAGAGACAAATCTGTTTAAAACAGTATCATTTCAGAGTTTCAAGTATTCATGTGAGGATCTGTAAACAAACAGATTATAACAAATTTGTTCTCAATTTTTTGAAACAGTAAAACATTTTGTAATGTAGAGAGACTGTCTTACTCCAGTGTAGAATGTTTGCTCAGAGAGTAACCATGAATCTAGACGAAGTAAACATTTAATTTTAAGCTTACTGGAAAGTCACAGGAACTGAAGTTCTATTATTCCCTAAATGTTCAGGGACCCTAACAGATTTTGGCATATGAAATATTATTTTATTGAGTCCTGTAAAGATTTACCAAGTCTAATAGCACTAGTGTTAAGCATTTGAGACCTACAATGGCTGATCTCTATATCCTTAAAATAAAAAGTGATGTATAGCCATGTACAGTGTAGACAGGCACACATATCACCAGGAATGCAGTTCCAAGTTTTATCTTTAAAACAAATGTGTTATATGACTAAAAAAATATGGCTTATATTATCATCTCTAAAAGGTGAAATATCTTCTTGTTGACTCTTTTTCCAGATGTTTCAGCTGTTAGCATAATCTGGGAAAACAACCTGTTGGGATCAGTTCAGCTCCTGTAAGACTGATAATCTAGATCCAAATCTGTAAATGCACCAACAAAGCAGGGTGGTTTCTATCTGAACGTCATGCACATGTGAGCCTGCAGTTTACCTTGTAAAATGTTGAAAGAATATTTTATAAACTAATTGTGACAAATAATGTAGACAAATTATCATAAAGCCAAAAGGACATTTCTCTCAACATTTTTGAAGTTTTTTTATGATGTAAAGATTTTTCTAAGACAGCACCCAGATAACTCCCAAATAACAAAGGTCTTAGGTTTTATTCTTAAGATCTTCATTTGTTTGTGTTTGTTATGAAAATCTGTGGACATCTGAGAAAAGAAAGAGAGTCTCATTTTGATTCTTGGTTTCATACAATCAGAGTAGACAAGAAAATAAGATATTTATGTAAAACTAGTGAACTTCTATTAAATACAATGTCAAGTCCCCAGGAATCATTTTCCTGATCTCCTCTGAAAGAATAATTTTGTATTTAAAAATATCCCACTACATATAACTCCTTTCACCTTCTCCATACCTGTTAAATAAACTTGTCATTTTTACAGTCATTTCAAGAAAAGAGTTCCTCACTCCTCTCCTTGGAGACCTAGATATAACCAGTTGGTCTCTGGGGTCGACCCCCATCTCCTCTGAAAGGCCAGCTGCATGATTTGATAGTCACAACTGTCATTATCATCCAGCTTGGCACATGCCCCTAGGGTTTTCCCATTGAGCAAGGGTCTGAACCGTGCTGCCCATGCTTCCTCATACCAATTATAACTTCCGTGCAGTTATCTAAAAGGGAGAAAAATTTATCAACATCCTTTCTAGCCTTGTAATGAGGAAGCAATTTTCCCTTATTATAACTGACTAAATATGTGCCAGCTGACCCTCAAGACCCCTCATCACCCTCCTCCTGTCCCTCTGGAAACCATGCCCAAGACTCACAATTCATTTCAGATTTCCTTGACTCCCTTACGTGGTTCATTTATTTCTATTAATCTCACACTTGTTCCATCTTCATCTTGCCTGTGCTGAATGCCTTTTCTCACTCTGTGCCCCCATTACATCCCTTTCTGATGGGCTGCTCATTAGGGCCTGACTCCTGTTTCTCATTTCTTGATTTTCTGTCACTGGGCTTTCTCAGCAAAGCTGTACTCCTTGGACACCAGAAGAGGAGCATCCTTGTGCCAGGTAAATTGTATATTAGGTTCTACTCGCTTTTTCTTTTGTCAATTTTAAGATGCTTATGTGTCTTAGACTCTTTTTGTTCAAAGAATTTTTATATTGTGTGTGTCTGTTTTAGCCAGAAACACTGACATCTGTTGGCTGCAAGCAGTGGAAGCATGAGTTACACTGATGAGAAAATAGGAAAGACAATGAATATATCATAATTTTTTTTTTTTTTTTTTTTTTTTTTTTTTTTTTTTTTTTTTTTTTTTTGAGACGGAGTCTCGCTCTGCTGCCCAGGCTGGAGTGCAGTGGCCGGATCTCAGCTCACTGCAAGTCCGCCTCCCGGGTTCACGCCATTCTCCTGCCTCAGCCTCCCGAGTAGTTGGGACTACAGGCGCCTGCCACCGCGCCCGGCTAGTTTTTTGTATTTTTTAGTAGAGACGGGGTTTCACCGTGTTAGCCAGGATGGTCTTGATCTCCTGGCCTCGTGATCCGCCCGTCTCGGCCTCCCAAAGTGCTGGGATTACAGGCTTGAGCCACCGCGCTCGGCCTATATCATAATTTTTGTGCTTTTTTACTTCTAGGTAGAGTAGAGATATTTCAAAGCCATTGCACAAGTAAGCCAGGTCCCCTATATTGAAGAAAAAGGAAATTATCTTTGAAGATTTGATAATAAACTAAGAAAGACATTACAGAAAAACAATTTTGGACACTTACATTAAGGACCCTATCTTTCCAACATGTAACCCTTTGAAACAGCCCAATTCAATAAAAAGGTTCTAGGATGAGAGAATATTTCACTCTGATAAATGCTTATGTACTCAGAACTTTGGTTTAGGCATAGTGAAGTGACTAAGCTAATACCTATTCTTCCTTTTCTTCCTTCAGAATACAACGTCTAGTTTTTAGTTGGGCCTATGCTAAGCTGAATAAAGACCACATTACTCGGGCTCCTCTAAAATAAAGCAGAAATGTTTTGTGTGGGCTTCAAAGACATGTTAAGACTTGTTAAATGCCCATTGCCCCTTCTTCATCCTGTTCTCCATTTGACTTCCTGGATCATGAAGCAGATGTCAAACTCTCTAACAGTCATGTTGAATTGTAAGGGCAAGGGTCGTATCTTAGGAATGAAGAAATAGTAAGTTTGAAAAAGCCTGGGTCTGAAAACTTCATTCCATAGAACCATAATATCAGGCATAAAATTATTTTGCATGTGAGAGAGTGAGAAATAAACTATATTGTTTGTCATGATTGCTTTTGCTTTTCCCCTGTCAGACACAGCCACATGTAATTCTGATTCAGGGAACTTTGTGGTGACTTCAATAGATGGGACAGAATATTGAGAGATTGTGACTGTATTCTTTGCTTACAAAAGACTGGGAATCAGAATTTATATAACTGAGTTTAGGCTGTGGTCACATATAAATCAGATGTCTACAACTGCCTTATCTATCCCTGAAGACATTTATTAGTTCTCTAAGAAGCCAGCACTTTTATTTAAAGGTAATTCGTCCTAAAGGGAGAATTTGACAGGAAGACAAAGGTTTATATGCATTTATTTCAATGGTGTCATTATATGTAATACAATACATTATATGTAAAAAGAACAATTTTAAATAGTCTAATTATCTGTTAGTACAGTTTGTTAAATAATAATTAAACATCTACACTTTTGGTATATTTTTGGCCATTAAAGATGATATATTAGGCATTCATTAAAGATATTAAAATGAAAGTGTGTTCAGGACATATTATTGAGTGAAAAAAATCTCATATAGATTTCTGGTTATGATAGCATTATACATTATTTGGGGAATCCTCTCTGCTCTACATATATGACAAATATAGATAATATGTAGAATGAGGAGATCCAAATGGCTAGGTTCCTAAGATGGAAAGTATACATCTTGATAAAAAAGGGAAAAGAATGGAATTGCTAGATCATATGGTTGTTCTATTTTTAATTTTTAAAGGAACCTCCATACTGTTTTCCATAACGGCTATACTAATTTACATTCCCACCAACTTTTCCTTTCTCCACATCCTTGCCAGAATTTGCTATTCTTTTTGTCTCTGATAATAACTCCTTCTAACTGGGGTAAAGTGATATCTCACTGAGATTTTGATTTGCATTTCCCTGATGATAAGTAATGTTGAGATTTTTTGTTCATATATCTGTTGGTCATTTGTATGCATGTTTTCTTTCAATAAATGTCTATTCAGGTTTTTTGCCCATTTTAATTCAGATTATTATAATTATTATTCGCTATTGAATTGTATAAGTTCCTTATAAATTCTGGACACTAACCCCCTGTCAGATGTCAGGTTTGCAAATATATTCTTCCATTCTATAGGTTGTCTCCTTATTCTATTGATTGTTTCATTTGCTGAGGGGAAACTTTTTAGTTTGATATTACTTAGACATAAAACAGAATGAAATCCTATTGTTTACAGCAACATGAATGAATTGGGAGATCATTATGTTAAGTGAAATGAGCCAGACACAGAAAGACAAACACCACATAATCTCACTCATATGTGGAATCTTAAAAGGTTGATATTATATGAGTAGAGAGTAGAATAGCAGTTACTGGAAGTTGGGGAGGATCGGAGATGAGGAATAGGAAAAGGTTGGTCAATGGTTCAAGTTGCAGTTCCGTAAGTTCTGGGTGTTCTATTACATAGCAGGGTGACTACAGCTAGTGATAATGTATTCTCTCTTTCAAGATGGCTAGAAGAGAGGATTTTGAGTGATATCACCACAAAGAAATTATACATATTTTAAGTGATAGATATGCTAATTACCCTGATTTAATCATTATATAATGTATACATACAGTGAAACAACATACTGTTCTTTATAAATATGCACAACTATTATGCGTCAATTATTTTTAAAATGTAGGAATAAAAAAAGAAAAGAACATTTTAATAAATGGATAGATATCTTCATGAAAGGGAAAAATCAATATTATAAACTTATCAATTATAGTCAATTTATCCTAATATCGGTTTTATTCAAAATCTTAGCAAGAATTTTGAGAGCACTCAAAAGCTTATCTTAAAACTTTTATGGAAAACAAATATCTAAGAATATTAAAATAAAAAATTTAAGAACAAGGTTACAATAAAATCTTATTACAAACTGTAATGCTTGAGATAATGTGTTATTAATTTAAATATAAAAAGAGAAATAAATTTTCTATTAGGGTTAATGGCTCAAAATATGAAAACTATAAATATAAAAGATTGTTAGGGTTGGCAACATTAAAATAAATACAAAAAAAAAAGAAAAATTCTACATAAGAAAAAACATCATCCATTTAATTCACAAACTAAATTTTGGTGAAGATATGTGTAATGAATTAAAATGAAAAAGATTGTATTCCAGAGTATAAAAGGAGTCCTATACTCAAAAAAGAAGAGAAAAGGAAAAACCGAGTGAAAAAATTGTCTAAGGTTGAGGAAGAAATTTGGATGCTAAAAATACATGGACATATTCTTTTATTATTATTATTATACATTAAGTTCTAGGGTACATATGCACAACGTGCAGGTTTGTTACATATGTATACATAAATACATGGACATATTCTTCATTTCACTAATCATTGGAAGACAAATTAAAAAATAGAAAAAATATAAATAGTGTGACATAACTTAGTGCTGATGAAGGTGATGACAAATGGATAATCTATAGTCTGCTATTGAATATGTTAATTGACAAATTAGTTTGGAGAGCTATTTGGCAATACTTAACAAATTTGGTGATGTGAAAACACTAAAATTGAGCAATGTATGTATTGCTTACATATATGTGTGTGCGTGGGTGTGTGCATGCGTGCACATTCAGGAGCCCACAGATTTGAGAGGGGCACCAGTCATGCAGTATTAACTCAAGTAGGAAAAATAAGAATTTTTGGTTTTGAGAAACAGATGCTACATTAATTTTTAAAATATCTTTGCTTACTCAACAGATATTTTTTGAGTCTCAACATGCAAACAACCATGCTAGGTACTATGGGGTATAAATAGGTAAAGAAAACCTGGTAAAAAATATAGATACTGAGAATATATCTGGTTTCAAGTTCAGATACAACTTTTGCTGTGTGATTTTAAGTAAGTTATTGGCCTCTCTTTCTGTTAGAATTTTCCCATTTGTTAGAGAATAGTAATATTATTTATTTCATGGATTTTCTGTGATACTAATGAGTTTACATTTAATACATATATGTGTGTATGTGAGAATCTTTTCCCTCTGCCTCTCCCACACATATCTGTACGTGTGTGTATGCCTGGTAAATAGTTGGTATTCAGTAAATAAGTTTTAATTTTCTATCACCTAGTACTGTTGTAGTTGTCACAATGTTTTAGTGTAATGCATTACTCATGTGTATATATTTCAGACTGTATGTATTACTCTAAAAGATGTAGAGAAAAAGGCAGATTGGCTATAGACTTTGTTATCTGATGATAATGTGGTGGTACATTTTTAAGGTATTCTTTTTTCCTCATATGTTCCATACTTGAAGTTGAGCAAGCAGCAACCTAGAAATACCAACAATGACAAAAATAAAATTCCCAATAAAGACCTGCTTTTGGTAGCCAAAAGACCAGGAAAGGGGCAGACTAGCAAGACAGAAACTTTCGCACAATTACTGTTCTACATCCAAACACCACATTAAAAGACTGTAGTTCTACTCCACCCATGCCAGCAAAGAATGAGTGGGAAGACATTTCCACTTCTGTGGGGTTGTACTGAGTCACTTCAACATCCCTGACACAGAGGTGTTAGAAAAGGCCAGTAATAATTGAGTGTACCAAAAGAGTTAGAATGAATAAGACCTACTATTTGATAGAACAACAGGGTGACTATAGTCCATAATAACTTAATTGTACATTTAAAAATAACTAAAAGAGTGTAATTGGATTGTAACACAGAGGATAAATGCTTGAGGGGATGGATACAATACTCTACATGATATGATTATTACACATTGTATACCTGTATCAAAATATCTCATGTACAAATACTATGTCCCCACAAAAATTAAAAATAAAAATATTTTAAAAATTTGTGTAGCAAATGACATTTTCAAGAAAGTGAAAAGACAATCCAGAGAGTAGGAAACAGTATTTTACAAATCATGTATCTCATAAGGGACTCGTATGTGGAAAATAGAAAGAACATTTAAAACTCAATATTACAAAGACAAATAACCAGTTTTGAAAATGAGCAAAGGATCTGAATGGATATTCCTCCAGAGTGGATATGTAAACAGCCAGTAGACACATGAAAATTGTGTCAACATAATTAGTACTTCACAGTCACTAAGATGGATATAACTGAAACAAAACAAAATGAAAAATAAAAAATAGAAAAAATTGTTAAAGAAGACATGAGAAATTGAGTCTTTGAACATTCCTCATACATGTAAAATGGTACAGCTTGAGTGAAAAACAGTTTAGCAATTCCTCAAAAAGTTAGACATAGAATTACCATAGCCACAGCAACTCCACACATAGGTATATACCCAAAGAAATTGTAAATGAATGTTCAAACAATGTTGTATATAAATCTTAATAGAAGTACTATTCACCACAGCCAAAAGGTAAACACCTGAGATATCTATTAACTGGTAAATGAATAACCAAAATGTGGCATATCTATACAATAAAATATTATTCAGCCATTAAGAGAAATAAAGTGCTAGTACATCCTATAAAATGGATGAGCCTTAAAAACATGATGTGAAGTAAAAGAAGCCAGACAAAGTAGGTAATATGTTATATGGTTCCATTTATCAGAAAGCTGATTATTGTTTGCCGGGGGATAGGGGTGAAGGGAGAATGGGGAATGATTACTTAATGGAAACGAGTTTTTTAGGATAATAAACATATTTTGGAAGTGGATAAAACTTACAGTTGTAGAACACTGGAATGTACTAAAGGTCACTGAATTATATACTTTAGAAATGGTTACTTGTATGTTTCCTGAATTTTACGTCAATTTAAAAAATTTCCTGCAGCATACATTACACTTAATAGTGAAAGACGTTTCTTGTAAGACTGGGGATAAGGCAAGGATGTTCACTCTCACCACTCTTATTCCAAATAGTGGTGGAACTTCTAGCCAATAAGGTAAGAAAAGGAAATAGAAGGCATATATAACAGAAGTGAAGAAATAAAGCTGCTGCTATTTGCAGAGGATATGAGTGTCTATGTCCCAAGAAATCTATTTTTAAAAAACCAATTCATAGAACTAGTAAATGACCAGCAAAGTTGCAGTGTAACATATCAACATATAAAAATTAATATCTATATACTAGAAATGACAATGAATATGTGGTGACCAAAATAAAAATCATAATTCCATTCACACAATGAAAAAAATAAAATACTTAGGTGTAAATCTAGCAAAATATGTACAGGCCTTGTGTGCTAAAATATACAAAACACTGTTGAAATAAATTGAAGATCTGAATAAATTGAGAGACATATCATAAACAGGCATTAGAAGACACAATATAGTAAAGATATTAATTCTCCCCAAATTGATATATGAGTTTATCTCAATTCTTTCAAAGTCTAGCAAGATTTTGTGTAGATAGATACAGACATGATTATCTTAAAATTTACATGGCAAAGCAAGGGAACAAGAATAGCTGGAACAATATTGAAGAATAATTAAGTGCAATAAATTAGTTTCTTTAATTTCAAAACTTCTTATATATTGCCATAGTAATCAATATTGTGTGATATTGGCAAAGGGATGGAACAGAAAATGTAAATCAGAAAGAGACCAACAAAAATATGTCCAATTGATTTTGACAAAAATGAAAAATCAATTTAATGGAGGAATGGTTGTGTTTTAAGTAAATGGTGCTGATTCCATTTGACACCCACAAGCAAACTAATGGACCTTTACCAAGTCTTACATTTCTCTAAGATTAACTCAAAATTGATTATGTGCATCAATGTAAAATATAAAACTCTAAAACATTTGAAAACAAAACATAAAAAATATCTTAGGGATCTAGGGTTAGGCAAAGAGTTTTTAGACTGGATTTCAAGTTAATTGTAAAAAGAAAATGATAATTTGACTTTATTAAAATTAAAAATACATTCTATGTGCAAAATCTGTTAAATGAATGAAAACATGACTTACAGAGCAGATGAAAATGTTTGTAAACCACATAGCCAACAAAAGACACTATTCCGGAATTTATAAAGAACTCTCAAACGACAACAGCTGTTTAATTTAAAAAGTAATTTAAAAGTATTTGAATGCAGGAGAGCAATGTAAAGAAATGAACTATTGATACATGCTACACATGGATGAATGCCAAAAACATTATGTTAAGTGAAGGAGCCCAGACACCAAAACTATGTATTGGCTTTGGGTAACCCTGGAGGACAGTCTAAATAATTTTGGATATTATTCTAAATCCAGTAATTTTTAAAAAGAAAAAAACAATATAAATAAGATCATGTCGCTCTTCTATTTTTTTTTTTAAAACCTGTCTTCTACACCTTAGAATGAACTATCTTACAACACTCTTCTCCACCCCGTCCTGCCCTAGCTAGCCACAGTGATCTTTCTCTTTCTTGAACATATTAAGCTAATTGCTGAGTAAAGGCCTTGCTAGTCTCTCCTCCTGCAGCCCTATTCCAGCTTTATCTGCATGGTCACATATGACTCCATGTTCAATTCAAGTGCCGTTTCTTCTGAGGGGATTCTTTAATCACCCCAGCCACCACAAGTACTCATATTATTGTATTTACCGTCTTTACCACTTTGATCACAACTCAAGCTTGCCTTGTTTGCTTAGGAATTTAATTGTAGTTTCCTGTCTCACTCAAATAAAATGTAAATTTTGTGAAAGCAAGGGCCTTGCTTGTCTTATTCACTCCTCTACCTTCACCAGTTAAGTAATAATTCCTGGCATATACTAGGTTTCTATTGATTAAATGAATGAATGACTTTCAAATAATATCTTGGCAAAATATCATGGAGTGCATAAATTCAGGAATTTTACACTCCCTAAGAAGTGCCCCAGTGTGTGGACTCAGTATGTTGTTTCTTGTTTACAACCCAAGACCATATTCTGATTTTACCCTTGAATGTGTCTCTCAAACTGCCTAAAACTGTTCCCCCAACACTGTCTCTGAGGCAGTTTAAACTGTGCTTTATAAATTCCTCCTCTGCCCTATTCATCTCATTGCAATTTTTTACCACACTATCAGGTTGCCCTGCACAGAACAGGAGCAGTTTAATCTTTGGGAAAAATTTATTCCATTTGGTTAAATTCTAGATTGAGTTTTAGCTTATTTGAAGACTTAATCTCTTCTTTTCTTTATCTTATGTCTGTTAGCAAGCCATGCAAAACCTTTCTTCATATCTTACTTATTAGAGCGATTTTAGCATTGAATTCACAGTCATTCAAGAATGATTACCTCCTTTTTCTGAAAAACATTTTTTCTAAATATAATTGTATTTTAGAAATCTAGTATAAATGCATGTATAGGTTTCTCTTTGTATTATGTTTTCTACAAATTCCACTGTTGCTTTAGGAGATCCTATCACTTTAGAAGTAAATAAAGTAGATACTTTCTTAACATGATTTAAATAACAAAAAAACAAGATTTATAAAGTAACTGATAATTATAAATTTTTAAGAATTTTTTGTGGGAAGAAATTAATAAATAACGAAAAAAATAATGCCCTTGGAAATATTACTGCAAAAATATGGAACAGGGCTAATTTCATAATATATAGAGAGCATTCAGAAAAATCAGTAATATAAGAACCAACAAACAAAGGGAGGGGCAACTTTTTAAAAGAGGAATACAACAGAAAATAAAATTTTTAAATTAAAAAAAATTAAAGCAAAATAACAAATAAATTAATTATAAACATGGGAATATGTCAGTGTCGCTCATAATTTAAAAGGTACTTATAACATACAATGAAATAGATGTTTAATTCTATAAGTAAGATTGAAAAAACTGAAACAGAAATACACAACATTGATGCAATCTAAGAAAATGCGTAATTTCATACACTGTTGGTAAGAAAAGAGAATGACAGACTTCCTTGTAAGACAATTTAATGTTATCTATCAAATTTATTATTTCTATATGCCTTCACTTTATAATTAGGTTTTCAGAAGTTTATCCTGAACGAAGTGTATAAAATGTATGAAAAGAAGTCTTCATAGGAATAATCATTATAACATTAATTTCAGTATTTATAAAATTATTTTTCAGTAGGGGACTAGAATTGGTTAAACCCATTATGCAACTAGGTCTGCCTTTAACACTTTCAGAGCCTAGAAGAAAAGGTGGTTATATAGGAAAGATGAGATACATATTTTACATATTCTCTTATTTACTAGCATTAAAAAATGATTTGTTTTGGCGGAAGAGATTGGGACAATGTTAGCTACAGGATACAAAATTTCAGTTAAGATGAGTAAGTTCAACAGATCTATTGTAAAACATGGTGACTATAATTAATAACAATATATTATATTGTTGAGAGAAGGTTTTAAAGTTCTCACTAAAAAAGTGCTAAGTAGCCGGGCGCGGTGGCTCAAGCCTGTAATCCCAGCACTTTGGGAGGCCGAGACGGGCGGATCACGAGGTCGGGAGATGGAGACCATCCTGGCTAACACGGTGAAACCCCGTCTCTACTAAAAAAATACAAAAAACTAGCCGGGCGAGGTGGTGGGCGCCTGTAGTCCCAGCTACTCAGGAGGCTGAGGCAGGAGAATGGCGTGAACCCGGGAGGCGGAGCTTGCAGTGAGCTGAGATCCGGCCACTGCACTCCAGCCTGGGCGACAGCGCGAGACTCCGTCTCAAAAAAAAAAAAAAAAGTGCTAAGTATATAAAGTAACGTATATGTTAATTAGCTTGATTTAGCCATTCCACAATACATACATATTTCAAAACAGCATGTTGTACTTGATAAATATATACAATTTTATGTATTAAAATAATAAATACTAAAATTAATTCAAAGAAATGATTTGTTTATTTAGACTCTTCTAAAGATTATGACTATTTTTCCAAATGAATGGCTGATATTTAAATATATTTGCTATATTTCAAAATATTGCAGTTAATATGTTTATTCATGCTTACATTATTTGATTTTTATCCAGTAAAAAGCTCTTCAGGTTTTCTCCTGGATCCTATTGACATGCCACTGATAGTCTTTGTTAGTTTCCATACTGTCTAGTATGAAATAATTTTTCAGACTCACAAATTTCTGGTACCATACCTGCCTTACAAAAAGCCCTTCCATTTTGTGGAATAGGGTATTTAGAGGCTATCATTTGAGCACTAGGATTGTTTGCTTCTCATGGATTCGTTTTTATTTCTAGGACTAGTATTCAGATCTAAGAAGTATTTATTTATCCTGTAAAGATAAAATATACCATGAGATATACTTATTTAATGAGTAATTAATTCAAATAATTATTATATTTTATATAAATAATTTAAACTCGGTGCTGTAAGGCAATTACTTAACTGCTTTGATCTTGTCTTTTTCTTTTGTATTTCAATGTTACTAAAATAATTATTCACTTTTTTCCATAAAACACACACCACAGATTCAGTATAATATTAATATCCTCATCAACATTTTAAGTACTAAAAGCAATTTCAGATTTTAAGATAATATTATGTTTGTGCTTCAGAAATACCTCATTAAGAGTATTCAGTTAAAGTACTGTGTTTTATAGTCATGATTACACTACCAAGTTAGTATAAATTTAAGCTTATATGAATTATTTTACTTCAGACATTTAGATATTGCTTCTCTGAAAATTAATTTTGTATTATAACTATATAAAACATAGATTAAAATATATCAAACGTGGTATATTCAGAGCAGTATAATTTTTGGTCCTTTTCTTCCAATGCAATTCTTCTCTACCCCTGCATGTAAGAATATTATACATATACAGACCCACATATTGTTTATCTTTTTATATAAATATATGTACACACACATATTTAATATTCAACAATGCAAATGAGAATCGAATGGAAATTACTGCCACTTGTGGGAAGCTAAATTTTTACATTAGCAAATTAATATAAATTTTTTTAAAGTATGAAATGTGATATATCAATTAGGTTTTATCATATTTTCCTATGCAGGTTGAGTGTTCCTTATCTGAAATGCTTGGGACAAGAAATATTTTTGATTTTTAATTTTTTAGGATCTCAGAATATTTGCATTACTTATCAGTTGGGCATCTCAAATCTGAAAATCTGAAATCTAAAATCCTCCTATGAGGATCTCCTTTGAGCATCATATCAGCACGAAAAAGTTTGGAATTTTGGAGCATTTGGGATTTTGGATTTCAGGACTTGGGATAGTCAATCTGTATTTTCTAAATTCTGTTTTCTGTGAACAAAATGGCATTGGCAACAGTGTATGTGCCATTATAATTCTCCTTTAAAGAAGAGCTATTGCCACAGCATTATTAATACAATGCACTTTCACCTTTACCCATTTGTGAATATTCACTGAGGATACACTCCCTGATATTTAGTCCGCTTGTGAACAATTACAAGAAAGGATGACAAGAGTTACTCTATAATTTCTATTTTGCATAACATTTCTCAGCACGATGGTATTTTTTTAAAGATTCAATTTCATACAACACCAGTAGCTTAAAGCTTTAACCAACATAGCTAAACAGAATTTGTGCCTTATGTTCCATTAAAGTGGCCTGTAATGGAAGCACCTTTACAAACCCATGGTATCAGTCACACTCTTTGTATCACTTTGAATTATGTTTGAGTAGATGTACCAGAAACCCACCTAAAATAGCTTCAGCAAATAGGGGCTCATTTTTCTCACATTATGAGAAAGCCAAAGGAAATTAGTTTATGATAACTGCTTAGGGAAAGTCCAAGATCCTTTAAAATTTCTACCACATTATCCTTTTCATGTGGTATTTATTTTTTCATGGTTTCAAAATGGCTTATCTGCCTTTAGATATTGTTTATATTCTAGGCAGGAAGAAAGAGGTACTAGCAAAGGTACCTGCCAGCTGAGTCTACTCTCTTTGTAGTATTAAAAAATAAAAAACTTCCTGTAGGATACACCCAGTAGATTTACTATTTGATCTCATTTGTCCAAAATGGATCACATGTTCATTAATAGCTACAATAGAGTTATACTACTTCTCTGGGCATAATTGAAGTTCTATGTAAAGAAGACAGAAAGCATGGTCACTGGTAAGAAACCAATAATTTCTGCCTTATACCTCAAATCTGTCTCAGTGATATATTTTAGGGTAGTTTCTCCTAAAATGAAAGCATTATACATCTTGTCTTACTGAGGTATCTGAATACAAACAAAGTCTATTTTTCCAGAACACCAAAATTTTGATTTAACATTTTCAAGGACTATCATGAAAAATATGTTCCACAAATGTTTGTGTTAGTTTCCTACGTTTGCCATAACAAAGTACCACAGACTGGATGGCTTCAACAATGAGTATTTTATCACAATTCTGGGATCTAGAAGTCTAAGATCAAGGTGATGGGAAGGCTGGTTTCTTCTAGAGTGTCTCTCCTTGGCTTGTAGATAGTTGTCTTCTCCCTGTGTTTTTACATTGTTCTCCCTCTGTGTGCATCTGCATTTTGATCTCCTCTTCTTATAAAGACACCAATCTTATGTAATTTGGGCCCATCCATGTGACCTCATGTTAACTGAATTTCCTTTTTGAAGACCGTATTTCTAAACACAGCCACATTCTGGAGTACTGGAGATTAAGACTCCAACATACAAAATTTTTTGTGGGTAGTTTAGCCAAGATCACTGTGGAAACATAGCAAAAATAGAAATAATAAAAACAAAAACAAAATATAATAAAAAAACTACCATAGCGGGTGATAAGAGACTATTTCTGGATCATCAATTTCTATGTTTAAACTATCCAAATTTCTGATTTCACTTCATCAGTAACATTTGAAAATGGCAACTGAAAAATCTTTACTAGGTCAATTATAAAACTAACATTGCCAGATGATTTCTAGTTCATACGATCTATATGTCCTAATAGCTTAATTAATTAATTTGCTTAACTGGCATAAGTAGCATCATATGTGATTGAAGTTATTCAGGCATTAAACTGTGAGGAAGTAACAAACCCAATTAGATGAAGTCCAAGCATATCTCTCTGGGATTTGTGGAAGACATTTAAACAGAGACATGCCATTTTCATAGTCCAATTTACTTGTACCTGTTTACTTAGATTTATCATGATTTGTCTTTTCTTTCTGTGTGATTATTGGCAGATCACAATTAGCTGCAAATGCAACAGAAAATATTATAATTTTGGAATATTAATTAACTTGGGTTCAAATTTTAATAACATGCATGAATTATTCCTAAGATGCTAATGAAGTGTGGAAAATAAAGGCAGTTACTATTATTTGGCTTACTTTTCTGCTATTTTATATTATATAAAGTGTCTACTAAGCTGTGGAAAGCAAAACAAATATGGACAATGGTGATATTCTATGTGAGT